>NC_060211.1:28575681-28876818 GCF_021130785.1 Homalodisca vitripennis
GTTTGTTTATCTAAAAAATCTCACTCAATTCTAAAACAGCTAGAATACAAGCTAACATGATACTATACATAACTAACTCATTAAGTACGGTATATTACTAGCAAAATATGTCATATAATATAGTTACTCAGCAATTTGCATCACAAAAATAGCTTGTATTTTAATTTCTGAAACTGCAAGATTGTGCAGGAATTTTAGTTTGTTTTATGAAGCAAGGTTTCTTTCTACACATCGATATTCTTTACACACCAACAACATTTTTTGTTCTTTTAGGACAAGAAGCTTAGAAAATTGCAATTAGAACCATTGCGCTGCTTACGGAGTGACAGGATATACTGGATAGGTAAGGTTAGGGGTAGGGGCCTCCTCCTGTCGAGATTCATGAGGAAAACTTTAGGGCACTAATCTCAAGTCATGTTCCCTAGCGAGAAAGGAAAGCCAGCTCTGAACCATCCTCTCCAGTCAAAACAGAAAGGGAGTGGCACACCCTTTTGTCTAGGCTGGCAAGAACGTTAGGAAACGAACCCTACCAACTCCAACAGTCATCTCCTGCAGTAGACTAGATCCATCGAAATATCCTTACGCCCCAGAATCTCGACTTTTGCAGTTAGTGATGTGCCGCTTCTGGACAAGGTTGCTCAGATTTAAGTGACACAGCGGTTTTTGGTGTACCCAGTGTGGGTTCAACTGGTAGGTATAAACTACCCAGAAGTGAACCCTCTAGGTTTACCAAAAACCAAAAACATTTTGTCGGGAACTTCATGAAATATATTTGCAGTTATTACACAATAAACAATAAAAACCTTAGTTTTAGTACTGGGTTAGGTTATGTAAAGTTTACCTCAAGAACGGTTACGACGCAATGTCTTATAAACAATACTCACTTGTAATAAAATGGATACTCGTTTTTTACCTTATGTAGTTCGATATTCTATGGTCTAAAACCGGAATAATTTTTCATTCTGTAACTTATGAGATGTTGTTGAACCGTCAATCAAAACCTAACACAGAAAACATTAAAAGTATATATTGTTTAGCTTTATATAAAAATTAATAATAAATTCTGAAAATTATAAACGTGAGACGTTCTTATTTAATGACATTATTAGAAATATTTTCAGATACTGTCCTAAAACCAAGAAACAATTTAGAACCTCATTACATAAGTACACAACCTAGTTTTTCTTGAACTCGATAGAGAAATTTCTTTCAAGCATACATTGTTAGCCACACTAGTTTTGTTGATGGCTATATTGAAAGGGCTAAATATTAAGTTATGTTTTTTTGTCTCACATTATAGTTTTCTAGCTGATGATTTTTGTAATTAACCGTCAGATATGTAAGTAAATGTAAAGTTAGCATCGCCATAAATATATTAACTGACCCTCTTGGTGGCAACTTTCAGTCTGTATAACTTCTTTGTTTGAAGTTAGTTTGTTTTTGACGATGGAAGGATTGTGGAGAAAACAGGTTGCCACCTCCTGAAGAAGAGATCAGATTGCAGATCTCGAAACGTAGTGTTTCTGACTTGCTGTATCACTGAACAATGGAAAATGTCCGGCAAAATCCTGTATAACTTTTAGTACGCCCGTGACATAAACAATATTATGTGTTTTATTTATAAATCTTTTAGGTAAAATAAAATCGGATAGAAACATATTTCTCATAATTTTTGTACCCTCCCATTTCGACCTCTACCAAAACTATCATGCCGGACCACCGATTTCTCTCTTAGGCGAAATTCAAATCTCTATCCATTTCAATAAAAGTCAGGGTGAGGGTTTCCACGGTGGGAAATGACCCTTTACTCCTAGCCTATGCATTAGTTCCTAACCGTTGTTTTCATAATTCACATTTCTTTTCACACTTCTTTTGTTTGGTAAACTTTTTATCGAAATTGAAGAAACCGTCTGCTGTTCCGTTACGATCTGAACGTTTTTATGATCTTTCTTTATTATATATGGTTATTTATTCATCTTTACAGAAGAAAATTGTAAATGTTCTATACATTTTTGGCGTTTATGAATTTTTTTCTGCACATAAACGGAGATTAATGTGTTAAATCGGGGAATTATGTACTTAGTGCATTCAATAGGTGCTTATTTTGTCATTTCTATTGTACAAAATGTTCTGACCGGTAAATAAATTAAAATAATTGGTTTTAAATACGCGAAATACACAATTTTAAAAGTTAATTAATTTGCATACAAATTTTCGTATAAATACTAACACAATCCAATGAACTGGATTTTATATAGTTACATTGATACAGAAACAGTTATTTTCTGAAAAAAATCGTAATATCGTCTGTCCTCACGATTTCTTGAAAACAAACTGATCTGTAAGACTTAACATTTTCCATGAAGCTTCATTTCTATATAAGCAACAAATACACTGAGGTGCAAAAAAAGTGGGACACTCTATTTTCGTTTAATATCTTTTTTATTTTCTTAGTTTAAACCAACTTAAACACAATATTACTCTCAAGAAATAACCTAAAACACAAAAAATCAAATCAGTTACTTAAAATGTATTATGTTTCAATTTAAAAAAAAGAAAAATAATGTTTTCATACCCAACAAAAATCCACACAATTGAGTAATAGTGTTCTTTTCAAGGAGTTCTTTAAAACACTTGGTGGGTTTTATGTTTTCCATTTCAGAAAGTTCAGTACCTCGTATTTCCTCCCCGAGATCTGATGACAACTTCCAGCCGCCTAGGCATGCTGTCAATCACGTTCTGTATGTTCTGTTGACCAATATTGTTCCATTCTGCCTGTACAGCCTGTCGAAGTTGATCCAAAGTTAGCAGCTCGCCACGTTGACTTCTAATTGCTCTCCCAATCTGGTCCCTGATATTTTCTATTGGATTTAGATCTGGGCTACGTGGGGGCCACTCCATCGTACTAATTTGCACATCCTGAAGGTAGTCTTGCACCACTCTAGCGGTATGGGGTCGAGCATTGTCATGCATGAAAGCAAAATCTGGCCCAACAAATCCTGCATAAACTGTAAAATGTTCTGCTAGAACATCTTCGACATACCTCTGACCATTTAAAGTTCCTCTATCAAAAACAACTAAGTCCGTTCGAGCTTCCCTTGATATTCCGCCCCACACCATGATAGAGCCACCAGTGAAACTGTCCCTGAGTGATATGTTACATTGCGCATATCGCTCACCTCGCCTTCTCCACACCCTTTGCCGACCATCAGGTGATCTAAGAGAGAATCTGGTCTCGTCAGGGAATAATACTCGACTCCACTGGTCAATAGTCCAGTTTAAGTGGTTTCTTGCAAATCGCAAACGAGCTTGCCGATGACGTGCGGTCAGTCTTGGGCCAGTGGCAGGCCGACAAGCATTTAATTGTCTTTTCTGCAACCTTCTTCTTACAGTCCATCTGCTAATATTCACTTCCCGAACCCTCCGAAGTTCATTTGCCAGATCAACAGAAGTTGAAAACCGATTTCGTAGACTCAATGAAACAATAAACCGATCATCCTTAGCACTAGTTGCTCGGCTACGACCGGATCCGGGCCTTCTACCATAACCACCAGTTAACCTGAATCGAATAACAGCTCTATTTATGCTTGAACGTGAAAATCCTGTTATCTCAGCCACCTGACGTACGCTATTGCCATTTTCAACTAATGCCACCACTCTAGCCGCATTCACTGGTGAAAGAGGCATTTTAAAAGTAAAAAATGAACTGCAACTTAACAACTACAACTGTATTAGTTACAATCAGAAACAGGAATGAGGATATGGTGGCCAACAGTGATGTACAAAGGTCAAGATTTGGCTTGATAAGAATAGACAAGTACATTATTACAATAACAGACATGCAGAATGAGACTAATGAACAGGTTTGTCAAATTTTTATAGGGCAATTAGCGGTTTTCACTTAGAACTGGAACTCATACACTATATTTATTTACGTAAACACGATTCATGCCCAACAAGTTGATTTAAGCTAAAGGCATTTAAGAAAAACAGGGCGTCCCACTTTTTTTCCACCTCAGTGTAGTTTGGTACGTATAATAAATAGATCTTGACTCAGCATAGAGATCATTTCTGGCTTGTTTTTACCTTCCAGTGTTTCTTAAATCTGGACAAGTTTAGGACGTCTAGGAGAGGAACATCACTAACAGCAAATAATGAGATTGTGGGGTACAAGGGTAATACTATAGGTCTAGTCTACTGCGGGAGATGACTGTTGGAGTTAGTGTGATCCGTTCACTAAGTGTCAAAGGTTCTTGCTAGCCTCTACATAAGGGTGTACCACACCTGCCTGCTTTGACCGGAGAGACTAGTTTTGAGCTGGCCTTCCCGTTATCCGAGGGAATAACATGACGTTAGTTCTCATATAAGGGGCGGCCCCTACCCCCAATCTTACCCATCTAGATCATTCTGTCACTCCAGAAGCAGCTCAAAGTTCCTTATAGGACAAAATGCATTTTCTAAGCTTCTGATCCTGAAAGAACAAAACAAAAAGGTGAAAATTACTTCAGTGGGTTTGGTTGAACGTTAGCGGTAATTTTTACATTGGTCTTATGAGTAAACGTGATGGATACGGGAACATTTTGGAATAAATAAATTTGCAAACAACTTTATACAATCATATGACAATAATGTTATACAGTGACATACAATAAATGTACTTAAACATTTGCATACAACCTCACCGAAACCTGCGCACTCCAATCTTGTTTCACATAGGAGTAGGCTACTAGCTGCCTTGGCCTAAGTGGACTTGGTTCAAGGCAGGGACGCTCACCAATGTGGGACGAGGACAATTTCCGCGTACAACACAGAACTGCAACATTGAACGTTTGCCGTCCGAGGTTGGTGTCAAGATGATACCAAATAGACTCCCTGAAGAAATCAAACAAATGGATGACCCCAAACAATTCAAAGCTGGGCTGACATCTCGGTGTCAAGAGTGTTCTACTCATTTGACGAGTTTATAATGAGCCGCTGGGATGCAATTAAAAACTACAAAAATGAAAAGGCAGTCGTGGGACTAACAGAAGGGACTACATCTTATAACGGGCTGTACATATATATTTTTTGAAAAAGTATGTTTGCTAATTAGTAAATGGTCATTTTTTATATGTTAAAATAATATGAGCCTCTCAATTTTTTAAGAATAAAAAGATTTTCTATTAATTTTATACATATATTTTTATATTTCATATATTACAATGATAACTGACTTCTACATATTCAAGTAATTAATATTTATACTATATTTCCTTTATTATCTTTTTGTATTAGTTTCTATAATTTGGTCAGTACATATTCCCTACAATCTCGTATTTCCAAAATAATTACGTATACTCAGAACACGTTATATTAAAATCTGCTTTTACGTAATTAAATTTTTACATGAATTTAAGTTAAGACCCAATGCAATTGAGTAAATGTTATAATTATAATCATCGGCAAGACTAATTTTCTTCTAGCTACTAAAATTACACTACAGTTTTGCTAACTAGAAAATATCTCATCAATTTATTTTAAATCCATTTTTAAACCTCGTCAGGACGAAAGTAGTAGTGAACTAGAATAGGAATTAATTTTAACCGTGCTGAAGTTCAATTTAAAATCCGATAAGCTTTAAATATTGCTATTAAATTATGCAGTAAGTTTATCAATTTTACGATGGATTTATTAATAAATAAATTAGTACTTCATAGATTTATTCAAACCAATCCATAGCCCACCAAAAGAAGTAGTTACTCAAATAAGGAGCGACAGTAATCTTTCACTAGCACGCCTGGATAGCTACTGAACTGAGAAACGCCCTGCCTGACATCAAAATGGCTGCTATAGTCCCGTCCCTAGCAGCTACAGAGCGAACAAGCGTGACGCTTCGTTCCTTGACGCGAAACTGAAGTTTTTTTCTCGTTCAAAACACACATCCATAAACCACCAAAAGAAGTAGTCACCTCAATAACACAATCAGTCTTCTGGTTCCTATATAAATTGCATCAAAATCAGCGGACACGAGTGAATGGAATGTGAGTGAATGAGAGAAATTGTGTCGAATAAGTAAATTTCAGCTCTTTATACAATTCTATGCTATATCTTCTTCATTATAAATCTGACGTTTGTATGCAACAGTAAAAATTGTTGCCCCCATAAAGATTTATTATTGTTATTATGTAGGCAATAACAATGACGTGTTGTTCAGTAAGAGTGCAGGGAAGATTAGCGAGTTCTTGTCAACCTCGTATCATCTAAGTTTTTTGGTCCAAATAATAATGTCGAGTAATTGGTAATTTTTAAAAATATTTTAGCTTTGTTCTGGAGACCTATTTTTATGAAATATAATTAGCTGAATTTGTCGCAAGAACTGTTTTAGTTTATATCTTTTCATTGAAGTTCAGTTTCCACTTTAAGGCTCAAAAACTCAACATTTTATACGCAGTGTGAATTGGAAAACTCAGATTGTATGGAAAATACTATTTTTTCTATTTTTTTCTTTCCAATCATAATTATTTTAGTATTTCCAAGAATACATAAATAATCAAAAGTTGTTTTAATATACTGCAGGAAGTGCAAAACTATCCTGAAGTCCGTAAAATATACCCACAAATCATGAATACATAAGTAGTTTAATTATTACAGACTGACAAAAATCCCAGTTAAACCAAAAATAACTGTATTTTAATTTGAGTCAAACTCTGAAGAATAAGAATTCTTTTAGGGGACGCACTTAACCATTATCAACATAAAGAACTCATTAAAAATATGAGGCTTTGTGATTTAACAAAAGAGGACTTCTTTCTATAGAGGAAATTCAGTACTGGGAACAATTAATTTTTGTTCTCCTGCCGTTCCTGAGACCCTGTCCTAAACAGTAGCCTACTTGGTTTTTCATCGTATCAGGCACAGTAAACTTTGATATTAGTTAGCCAATTTAATGGTTAAACGATGAATGTTGGGTAGAATCACTCTTTCTGTGTAAAGCTTGCATACAAAATGTAACCATACGCATTACCTGATGCCAATAAAAATAAAATAAAATATTTTTTTAAATCTAATATAAAGAAAACTGCGTTGTAATAATTCCTAGAACTGTAGTTATTTATCTGGTGCTAGACAACAATGCGAGTGAACGCTCTTTAGTCTGGAGGGGTTTTCATTTCAGAACGATCTGCTGTCATGCCTGATGAAAATACAAATAGTAATCAGTAATGTATAGCCAACCAAATAGAAATAAATAATGGCAATCGAATTTTATTATTGACTGCAATGTATAATTGTTTTAAAATATTTTAAGATGTTATACATTTTGCACAATTTTTTTTTCTTTGCCAACAAACGGTAGATACATTTGATAATCAAAGACGACGTTTCTATGGAAACATCGTCACTAAAATACAAATAATATATCGAATATAAAATTAATAATTGTTTACTGTGATTGTTAAACCATATTATGTAGTCCAATCCGACGACATGACATATCAGCAACATGTTCGTACATTTGGAGCCAAATGATTTCATGGAACAATGACTAGTTACGAGTTAACATGGGCAACTATAGCTAGTCAGGTAATGTCATGTTAGCCTTCAGCTCTTGATATGAGATTTAATCTTTCCATCTATTACCAGGGCCGTATTTAGCTTCTTGTCGCTTACGCTATACCAGGATTTGTCACCGCCCTCCCATCATCAGCCGCATATACACGAGTTACAGATAAGCGCATCTACGAAGGCACTTGGACCGATACTTGCTGATAGGGAAGGATCGGTAGGGGGCGGTAACAATACCACAATCACATAAGTTTGTTTGTTTGTGTAAAACAATCAAATGATTCCTCTAGATTTTGGCATATTTTGGTGAAGCGATTTTGGTGCGGAGTTAGTTATAGATACATTACTTTTTCTGCAAATTCTGGGGAATGGGTGGTTTTATGAAAAAATTACCTCTTTTTAAAATCCTATTTTATTTATGAAAGTTACTCGATTGGTATTTCTATCGAAATGTAACCTTTAACGTACGATACGAACGAGTCCTATACCACTACTCTTGGGCTGCCGGCTAGGATTTCTGGTTAATTTAAGAAAAACCTTGGCCAGGTTCTTCACTTATGATAAAAACCGTTTATGCCTCATGGTACAGCTATTTTAAGTATGGTTTTGTAGTCTCCGATATAATATAGAATTATTTTGAAGGAACATCAGCGTGCACGTTTAGCTATATGTGGTACAATCTTAAAGACTGCGAGAAATTTTCTACCTGAAAAATATTCTCTCAAGACTAGTGTTTTAATCGCCGCAGAAGGGTTAGGCATACAAAGGGTTGGGCAATTCAATTATTCACAGATAAAAAAATATATGAAGTTTTAAAAGCTGTGTATGGGGTTTTCTTTAGGTTTTTGTTACGAAAACAAAATTCACCACCCGGACTATCACTGCAACAAAATATAGGGATGTGGGATGATCAACCGCCCGACCCCTCACCCAACCGAAGAGTCCTTGGCGGTTCTCAAAGATGCGCAGTCTCATTAGGTTCTATGCGCTGTTCTTCAGATGCTCGAGCCCCCAGCCAAACTAATTTTAAGCCTAGGGCCTAGCCAACGCACGATCGTGATGATCACGTGGCTAAGCATAAAAATATTACTTAATGCAATGCGTACAAACATTCAATTATTAAAAAACTTATTCGTGTACTGAAATTAATTATTGCAATTTAAATAATCCTGTATATTACGATTTTCAAATGCGTCTTTCCAGGTAAACCTTCCACAGAGGAGTTCAATTAGTGAATACGTTCAATGTTGAAAATGATAACCCTTTTTAATCGTAAATACTTGACCAGATATTCTCTATGGAATTGACATGAAGTATAAATTTGCTGAAAATAAACAAAATGGCTCCCAAGAGAAACCTATCCGGCCGCCACTAGGTCTGGTGCGAACAGCGAACGTGGTTACAATTATGTTCTCCAAACCAATTGGACCAGGGATCGATTCATATTTAGAGGTGGATGTAATTGATAGCATTAATTACGTTAGTCCATAATATCTTTCGTATATACTTTATTATTTTCGTTGTAATTAAACGATTTAAAAATTCATATTTTAAATTACGCTGAATTAGTGCAATGAAATATAACATTCTTGTACCTTATCTGGATAGAATATTTTGATAGTTGATTTAAACTCAGTGCAAATTAACATGGACATAGTAAAATAATGTAACTGTAACTATATCATATTTTAATTAACTAAAGTATGGTTTATCGAAGCTTATTACAGTACCATAAGTAAGTAGTTATTGAACGTTATATTTTGCTTGCTGGTTTTTTTTGTTTTTCTTTAACAACTTTTGTTTATATTTAATGGCATCAAACTCTGCATGTATTGTCGCGTATTTTTTATATTTCGCTAAATAGAAATGGTTTTCTTGTGAAATGATATATATTGCTTGCTGTTTTTCTTAACACTTTTTGTTCATATATTATTATAATGGCATCGAAAATTTGCATGTTTTATATTTTGCAAAATGGAAATGGTTTCTTGAGATATTTTTTATTTATTAATGAACATAGGCTACGCTAAATCTTTATTTTTTCTTTCTTATTGTATTTGCTCATATGCATATGTGAATCGATATTTGTTAAAAGGGCATCAGTCACTTTTTTTCACAATTCCACTTTTTGGTGGATTTGGATTTTTTATTTCTAGATCTACATTCTGTGTTAATAGGGCATCAGTCAGTCAAGTAATAAGCCCACAGCACAAGGTTGATTTATTGTGTAATTTGTTAAAAAGGCATCAGTCTATGACTCATGCCCTTTTAACTAAAAATGTTGGCTTGTACTTTTGTTTAGCTACAGCTGTTAACATGGAAACAGCTGTCTAGCAGCTTGAATATTTTGAGCAGGTTTTAAGGTTATAGATTTCAGATTCTTTGGTTAATATCAACAGAGTAAACGAGTAGAAAAATATGATAGAAAAATATGGAAAGTGTTAATCATGATATTTCTCGTAAAAGGAAGTTTACAGATCCTAGTGAGTACAAAAAGGAATCAAATAAGGAAAGCCATTATCAAAGGGGAGAAAATATGTGAACCATAAAGGGCAATGAAACTCCAGCTAAGAAGCCTTCATTTTACTTGTGGGTAAGTAATAATTTTAAATGAGGTTATCAACATAAACTTATAAACTTTGTTTACCAATATAATTGTGTGTGTCTTTTTAAATAACTTATATAATAAAATCCTCAGAGCTACATCAAGTTACAAGTCTGAGCCCTAAGTAGGCTATTACTGAAATAATTGGTTTACATTAGCCTAAAACTCTCATTTTGTTACAGATGCAAGAGAAATTGCTCGGGAGGGTTTCCAGAGGACAACGTGACTGAGATTTTTGCTTAGGTTTCACGACCTCGGTACGAAAAATGAAAAAAAAAAACATGTTACTACTACATGGACTTATTGATATGGAGGATGTGGCAATACGTAGACCAAGAAATGAAAATCCAAGAATAAACAGTGCTAGTTTCAAATATCACCTTTTGATTGGAACTTCAAGACATATAGTATGTTTGAATTCTTTTGTCAATGCTTTTGGTGTTACAACTAAAAAGAGTCCGGCGAATCAGAGAACTCAAGAAGGCCTGCAAAACTCCCGAAGATAAAAGAGGAAAGGCAGTGTCTTTTTCCGTGTCCGATGAAATAAAAAGCTTGGTTAGAGAACATATTAGTTCATTTCCTGTGAAGGAATCCCACTATTTGGGAGGAACCAAATTTTACCTGAATGCGGAATTAAATTTAAAAAGTAATGTATAACTTGTTTTGTGAGAAGTACCCTGAAAAAGAAGGTGAGTTATAGTTTTTACTACACGTTTTTTAAAGATAATTTTAATCTCAGATTTGGTCGGCCTCAAGTCGACACATGTGAAGAGCTTAAGCTAAAAATTAAATCTCCGCACTTGAATGAAGCTGCAAAACGGAGTGCTGTGGCCAAGCTTCTTGTACATAAGCGATGAAGCCAAAAGTTTTATTCTGCGCTAAAGTATGAGGCCTCAGAAGATGCTAAGGAAGAAAACAATATTCTTTCAATTGCATTTGATTACATGCAAAACATTTCCTCCCAAAGGTGCCCTGTGCAGGAACTGTTTTATTTGCGCCAACTTACAGTGAATGTGTTTTGTATAACAGACTTAAAAAGTAGAAACAGCAACATCTACCTCTATCATGAAGGAGAAGGTCACAAGGTGCCTAAACGAAGTTTGCTCCTTTTTGGATGACTACCTTAAACATGTTCCGGAAAGTGTGACAGAGCTCCGTATTTTTTCGGACAATTTGCGCTGGTCAAAATAAGAACCAGACATTGGCTAGGTTTTTCTTATTTTTAACTGACAGTAAAAGGTTCTTAAAAGTTCAGCACTTTTATCCTGTCAGAGGTCACAGTTTCCTTCCTTGTGACAGAGAGTTCGGCTTAATCAAAAGGATGCTTAATAAGCATGACAGAATATTCAGTATGTATGAAATCATTGAGGTAATAATAAAAAGTGCCAAACCTGGAAAGTTTCTTGTGAAGGAGGTGAGAGCTTCAGAGATTTCTAACTTCAAATCTTGGTGGATAAAGTATTACAAAAAATACTCCAGTTTCAGAGGAAACAAAAAAAGAAAACCAAGCAAAGAAAAAGTCAAATTTGGGATCAGTAAGCTGTTTCATTTTGTATTTGAATCTACTTTAAAAGGCTACATAAAGGCATACACCACCATTAATGGTCTCCATTGCTACACCTTTTTCATGTCTTTAACAAACACAAGGATTACTGGTCACAGCGAACTTGCTTACCCAGAGGGTAAAGTGCCTATAAAAAAATCAAAAACTCCAAGATTTAAGAAAAGTCATTCAGTATGTACCTCATGAGAACAGACAATTTTATAATGATATTTTAGAATGGCCTGTAATGGAAAATATTAATATGCAAGAAGAAGATGAGTGATAAGTATCAACAAAATCCTACAATAGGGCACAAATTTAGTTTCCTTTTCTATGATAAGGAGTTTAAAAAAAATTGTTTAAGTAACATAATTTAAGCTTAGGCCTATACCAATAATTCTGTACTCATTGTATCTTTAAAAATAAATGTTTTTTTTATAAATTATGAGTGTTAACACTATTTTTTTCATGTGACATATTGAAAATTTGTTAAAAGGGCATAAGTCACACATTTTTAAAAATTCATAAAAATTTGAAATTTTGATAAAAATTTGAAATCTTTATATCGGGATGTTAAAAATAAGGCAGAAAATGCAATGCATATTTATTTAGGAATTTTACATTTACTATATGATATTTAATCGGTTTTATCAAGTTTTCCGAAGTTTACTTTTCATGAACTGATGCCCTTTTAACACAAATACCGATTCATGTATGTCTCAGTAGTATATAAGTAACTGTATAATTTATACGCTACTTTAATTAAGTTTTTTTTTTTACGGATCCACCTTCATGTTGCACTTGTTTATGAACTACATATATTGCTGTTGGAATTTTTCTTTTATTCACGATTTTGATGTTATTTGGCACTTGTTTTACTTATTTTTGCTTTTGTTTGCTTTAGCATGTATGCATGTAAACTATTTATGTAAGTTGTTTTTATCAAGCCTCTTGTATTTTCATAATACCTATATCAAATGTGAAATGGTGTATATACCGTATGTAAATAAATAAATAAATAAGTAGTGTAAAAATATGAATATCAGTAGGAAATAATCTTTGGAAGTAGTTCTTTACTATACTAATACTATCTAAAAAGAACATGTAAACTCATATATACATATATGAAATATAAAAAATAGCTGCCTAATTTCATAACAAATTCATTTAGTTTAATTTTTTCTAAGAATTGCGGTTAAACTTAAAACCTCTCTCTGTAAACAACACAGCCCTCGTTTAAATTTCCCTTGTTTCAGAGTGAAGTAAATAGGTTAGGCGTATGCTATGTTATCATGAACATACGCTCATATCCGGTTCGTAGACCAGACGGAAATTTGTCTTTTTATGGCATGTAAAGCTTCAAGTCTTACATGTAAATTGTATATCCTGAGTGTAAAAGGTTTGTGTAAAACATTTTTGTGTAATTATACCATTGTGTAGTCGGCCGTCTTGTATGGTATAAGTATAAGAATAAGGCTTTTATGATTTGAATAATGATTTGATGATAAAAATACCGAATAGTATTAGATTTAGGCAGGGATTTATATTTTATTTTTAATTTTAATATAACTTTCCTGAAGACAAAAATATTTTTGAATCTCCCCGCAATAAGTTTTGTACGATTTAAATAATACATTTAAGTAATTTTGTAACCAAGTCCTAATAAAAATTACTAAATTGAAACATTTTACAGTTTGTCCATTGCATATGAGGTATAAATTCAAATTGAAATATTTTTCAACAGATTTTTAACCCAAGGACGTTGCATTTATTTAATAAATTTAAAGATGAAAACATGTTTTAACATTTTCTTTATGAAAACATTCCATCCAGTCGTCAAGTAATTTTAAACTTACTGTAAAAATGTAATATCTTTATTTTCAAGACATTCAGTCCTGATTATAAAATGCATCTGAAGTCATTTAAATTCAAATACGTGAAAGGGTTTTAAAAACTTTAGTCTTTCCTATTTTCAGAGAAGTTATCTTGCAGGGTTATGGAAAGAATTGTGCTTAAAAATCAATTCAAATCAATACCGATTGAACCTCCTGTACTGATTTTATTGATTGTTACACCTCCAGCCTACAAACCAATCGTTCTTCCAATTGCTATGATTAGTTCCTGATTTCAATAATTTTTTTTTATTTTCTGCCTATCATGGATGGTATACAATTGACTAAAATGTTTTAAACATAAAAACTCCTCGGTTAATCATATAAACATCTCCTAAAATAAATCCCTCCATTTCTATTTATAAGAATGTTAATAGAGGTTGAGGGAATTTTACGACACTCGGTACATAATTGAAAAATATATTTGAATTTTCAAATTGTATATAATAGTAAATATGAAAAACATTACAAACCACAAAATTAATTTTCTCAGAAAAATATGTGGTTTTACTGGACACCAGGTAAGAACAGCTTAAGTATTGCTTACTTCGCTCACTGAATGCGCATCGGTACCCTGACGTTCATTTTCCTACAGGAAATTTGTTAACGTGTGCAAGTTGAATGACGTCAAAGGTATTCACAACGATGGTCAGAATGAAATGTGTAGAGGTTTGTACCAAGTTGACCGCGAAACAGCTCCTAAACCAACAGGTCGACCACAGTGTGAACAGCCCTTCTGTACTTCAACGCTCTTACTGAGCACGTAGTATAAGCCTTATAATAACATCAAAGGTATTCAGGTCAATATTTAGAGTGTTACTATGTAGAGGTTTGCAGCGAATTAACCGCGAAACAGCTCCTAAACCAACAGGTCGACCACAGTGTGAACAGCCCTTCTGTACTTCAACGCTCTTACTGAGCACGTAGTATAAGCCTTATAATAACATCAAAGGTATTCAGGTCAATATTTAGAGTGTTACTATGTAGAGGTTTGCAGCGAATTAACCGCGAAACAGCTCCTAAACCAACAGGTCGACCACAGTGTGAACAGCCCTTCTGTACTTCAACGCTCTTACTGAGCACGTAGTATAAGCCTTATAATAACATCAAAGGTATTCAGGTCAATATTTAGAGTGTTACTATGTAGAGGTTTGCAGCGAATTAACCGCGAAACAGCTCCTAAACCAACAGGTCGACCACAGTGTGAACAGCCCTTCTGTACTTCAACGCTCTTACTGAGCACGTAGTATAAGCCTTATAATAACATCAAAGGTATTCAGGTCAATATTTAGAGTGTTACTATGTAGAGGTTTGCAGCGAATTAACCGCGAAACAGCTCCTAAACCAACAGGTCGACCACAGTGTGAACAGCCCTTCTGTACTTCAACGCTCTTACTGAGCACGTAGTATAAGCCTTATAATAACATCAAAGGTATTCAGGTCAATATTTAGAGTGTTACTATGTAGAGGTTTGCAGCGAATTAACCGCGAAACAGCTCCTAAACCAACAGGTCGACCACAGTGTGAACAGCCCTTCTGTACTTCAACGCTCTTACTGAGCACGTAGTATAAGCCTTATAATAACATCAAAGGTATTCAGGTCAATATTTAGAGTGTTACTATGTAGAGGTTTGCAGCGAATTAACCGCGAAACAGCTCCTAAACCAACAGGTCGACCACAGTGTGAACAGCCCTTCTGTACTTCAACGCTCTTACTGAGCACGTAGTATAAGCCTTATAATAACATCAAAGGTATTCAGGTCAATATTTAGAGTGTTACTATGTAGAGGTTTGCAGCGAATTAACCGCGAAACAGCTCCTAAACCAACAGGTCGACCACAGTGTGAACAGCCCTTCTGTACTTCAACGCTCTTACTGAGCACGTAGTATAAGCCTTATAATAACATCAAAGGTATTCAGGTCAATATTTAGAGTGTTACTATGTAGAGGTTTGCAGCGAATTAACCGCGAAACAGCTCCTAAACCAACAGGTCGACCACAGTGTGAACAGCCCTTCTGTACTTCAACGCTCTTACTGAGCACGTAGTATAAGCCTTATAATAACATCAAAGGTATTCAGGTCAATATTTAGAGTGTTACTATGTAGAGGTTTGCAGCGAATTAACCGCGAAACAGCTCCTAAACCAACAGGTCGACCACAGTGTGAACAGCCCTTCTGTACTTCAACGCTCTTACTGAGCACGTAGTATAAGCCTTATAATAACATCAAAGGTATTCAGGTCAATATTTAGAGTGTTACTATGTAGAGGTTTGCAGCGAATTAACCGCGAAACAGCTCCTAAACCAACAGGTCGACCACAGTGTGAACAGCCCTTCTGTACTTCAACGCTCTTACTGAGCACGTAGTATAAGCCTTATAATAACATCAAAGGTATTCAGGTCAATATTTAGAGTGTTACTATGTAGAGGTTTGCAGCGAATTAACCGCGAAACAGCTCCTAAACCAACAGGTCGACCACAGTGTGAACAGCCCTTCTGTACTTCAACGCTCTTACTGAGCACGTAGTATAAGCCTTATAATAACATCAAAGGTATTCAGGTCAATATTTAGAGTGTTACTATGTAGAGGTTTGCAGCGAATTAACCGCGAAACAGCTCCTAAACCAACAGGTCGACCACAGTGTGAACAGCCCTTCTGTATTTCAACGCTCTTACTGAGCACGTAGTATAAGCCTTATAATAACATCAAAGGTATTCAGGTCAATATTTAGAGTGTTACTATGTAGAGGTTTGCAGCGAATTAACCGCGAAACAGCTCCTAAACCAACAGGTCGACCACAGTGTGAACAGCCCTTCTGTATTTCAACGCTCTTACTGAGCACGTATAAGCCTTATAATAACATCAAAGGTATTCAGGTCAATATTTAGAGTGTTACTATGTAGAGGTTTGCAGCGAATTAACCGCGAAACAGCTCCTAAACCAACAGGTCGACCACAGTGTGAACAGCCCTTCTGTACTTCAACGCTCTTACTGAGCACGTATATAAGCCTTATAATAACATCAAAGGTATTCAGGTCAATATTTAGAGTGTTACTATGTAGAGGTTTGCAGCGAATTAACCGCGAAACAGCTCCTAAACCAACAGGTCGACCACAGTGTGAACAGCCCTTCTGTACTTCAACGCTCTTACTGAGCACGTATAAGCCTTATAATAACATCAAAGGTATTCAGGTCAATATTTAGAGTGTTACTATGTAGAGGTTTGCAGCGAATTAACCGCGAAACAGCTCCTAAACCAACAGGTCGACCACAGTGTGAACAGCCCTTCTGTATTTCAACGCTCTCACTGAGCACGTATAAGCCTTATAATAACATCAAAGGTATTCAGGTCAATATTTAGAGTGTTACTATGTAGAGGTTTGCAGCGAATTAACCGCGAAACAGCTCCTAAACCAACAGGTCGACCACAGTGTGAACAGCCCTTCTGTATTTCAACGCTCTTACTGAGCACTTATATGCATTACAATAACATTCGTTATTAAATACTTTTATAGACCTTTAATACTTCTGAGAAGCAATACGCATACAATTTAAGTGAATACTTATTTTGTATTTGCAAATTTTATTCAATTTATTTATCGCAATATTATAAAAATGTGTTTATTTTACATAATTATAATTAATTAAAAACTTAAACAATTAACTATTAGTTACCAACTGTTTCCTGCGGTTTCGCACGTAATTTTCTAAAAACGAAGACCATATACTAGTTAGGAAACCACTTGTGATGGAGTCATATAATTTTTAAACATAGGCATACATCAGATATATATTATTTTAAATTATTAGGATCAAAGGTTATTGGAAATTGTGACTGATTCTTAAATCAGGTTTTCCGTATACAGTAGCATTTATCGTCCAAGTGAATTCCATATTTAACACCACAGCTGAGTTTTCCTTTTCATTCTGATTAAGATAATATATGCATAGGTCTCAGAAACCTGTGTTGGCCAGTTTACTTCCAGCTATTGTAATAATGAGAATAATTATTTATGCGTTCTTGTAAATACAAGTACATACATTATGTCGGTAAATTTTTAGGAATTGTCTAATCACATATTCAGTTGTGTAATTAGGTACTATATTTAATATAAACGGTATAAATATATAGTTCATTTTCACTGCTATTGTTTAGTTTGCTTTTTTATTATGATGAAGGAAATGTACAGACATACGTTGAAGTGGGAGAAGGCTACGATCAAAAGGATCTCCTTCTGGTATATGGGAAGATCCTTAGTAAGTCCATGCATATTTCAAAGTAATCGATTATAATAATCGGTTTTATGTTATAAAAGTCTTCTTGTCTTTTATGTAGTCTTGTAAAGAATGCTTAATAAGACTTGTTAGAGTTCATTCCTCAGTTTTTCATTAGGCTACTGCAGAAATGTCATATCACATTGTCAAGGAAGCCAACCAGTTTCGAATACGTTATGTGCAAACATTCACAACCTCGTTCATTAAGGTGGGCTTTATAACAGTGTTTAATAGTTTTCCAATGAATTAGGTGCTTTTAATTTGTCACTGTCGTAATATGGAGTCAAATCTATATAGTAACTTAGTCTTTGCTGTCTGCATTACACTACTGATCAAGCACTGTTTAGTTTATATATTCTCAGATTTTAATTTGCCTCAAGGATGAACATCAGCTGAAGGTGTAAAGAGCTGTTTAGAATCAGTTAAATTTTAATTGAGAAACATAAATATTCCTGTGATGTATTTGAAATAACCTAGTAAACGTAAATCGATAGTATAGCGTGGAAAAATAACATTTTAAAAACATATTTTTTTATTAATCTTGCCAATAAAGTATTGTTGTCGATACACTTTGTAATCGCTCGTTCTAATGTGCCTTACTTGAAAGGTAAGTTGGAATGTTTACAGTACAAAAAGCAACATATAACGATGTAACGTTTAACTTTTTGTAACATATAAGAATCGTTTCGAATCGTCCATCTTCAGTAATAAACTTCAAACAAAGAGCTTTGTTTGTTAGTCTAAACCAACCAACGTAAGACCGGCCATTAGTACGAACAGGAACATTAGCATCTATCAAGCTGCCCTTGCTATTAGTCACATCGTGACCACTTTCTATTACACATGCAACTCCCATAAATAACCCTTTTCTCTAATAATAGGATAATTACGCAAACTAGTTTGATGCACGCTCAAACTAGTACGGTGTGGTGGACGCTCACAAACTGTGTACATTCACACTATCCTCGTGACCTGAGTGGTGCCGGTGAAGAGCGCTTATCGCCCATTTTGTTAGCTCTAGTGTGCAACTAGTTTTCCAAAGAGTAAGCTAAACTAGAAACTCGTTTCCATGCAAAATAAGATTGCTAACAGATTCCTCTATACATTATTGTGAGAGCGAATTTGTATTTCAGCTGTTTTTGAGTGCTCATTTACTTTCCGTATGAACTATTTGTTGTGATAATTTTTAAAGAGAAAAAGGAGCAAAATTGGTATTAATTTATATATTATGGACTGGGCTAAACTCAAAATTCACTTGAATCTTAAGTTTAGCTCCAGTTCACTTTCCTTTTACGTATTACAGTGTCCGGTATATAACGCTGTCTCAGACTTGACTCCTGGAATCTGGAGTCATGTTCGTCTGAAGAGACCCAAAGAAAGTCGATGAAGAAAAAAGCTCATAACTAAATAGGTGAAGTGATAGTCTCTTTGTCTCATCAGGTACACAATTGAGTGCACTACGATGTGATAGACACGATCTCTAAGCACGGTGGAGCAACCGAGTTTTCTAAAAATAACGTAGCTATGGTAGGAAGGGTTGATTCAATTGCATTTTAGGTTTTGGATCTTTGTTTGTTAAGTTTGTTGTTAAGTTAAGTTCCTTTGGATCTCTAGACGAACATGACTCAAGATTCTAGGAGTCAAGTCTGAGACAGCGTTAGATAAAACTAAATTAGCTAAACTTTAAATTCAATTGAAACAACCCTTCCTGCCATAGCAACGTTATCAACATTTACATTATACAACCCTTCCCAAACATAGCTACGTTATGTGTATAAAACTACGGTTACTCCGTGCTTAGAGATCGTGTCTGCAACATCGTAGTAGACTCAGTTGTGAACCTTATGCTTACAATTGTGACACATTTTCGCCTATATTACACTATATTTTGCAGTCTAGGTGTCTCTGAGTCAAGACGATGTAAGGATTTGTTCTTTCATTTTGAGCTTCTTCGACGTCGACTATTTCTGGGTCTTTTCAGACGAACACGACTCCAGGTTTCAGGAGTCAAGTCTGTGACAGCGTTAGATTACTGTAAACAAGAGCTAAACTCAACATTCACATTTTCACTTAAAATTAATTGTCTAGTTGCAGACGTTTTCCTTAATTTTATCGTTGGTATTAGGTGCAAATTTAGGTTGGATCTTGTGTAATTCGGCACTTCAACAATAGGTAAATACACAATTAAAAAGGAATAAACACTGAAGTCAACTCAAGAGTTTTTTTGGAAAATAACTATAAAAATCTTACTTTTGTTGATGTAATTCAAATGAGCATGAGTAAATTTAAACAAAACAAACCATTCGCAAAATCATTTTGATTTATGAGTATTCGATTAGCTTTAGATTCAATTCCATAAAACATCAATAGGTTTTTTTGTAACTTTAACTTCATAGTGCAATATAAAAATATATATTAAGTAAACAAATTGTGTTATAACTTCTTTAAACAATTTTATTTGGCTAAACTGCATGACCATTCTCAACATGTAAATTTATAGAAAAACTAAAATAACTTTGTAGTAAATAATATTGTATATTATCACAAATAAATTTATCATAAAGTATTTATATAAACAATTCATATTTAAAAAATCGCAATGATGAACTGCAAGAGATAAACTGTCAAACTACAATAAAAAGTGTTATTGCCCAAAACACTTTGTATTAAAGTTGTATAAGTTTATTTGGAATGTTTATAAAATTTGCTCCATCAGTTTTATTTAACTGTATGAGTAACCCATAAAACCGGCCAAGCTCATTCACTTTTGGCTGGTTCATATCTTTCACTTTAACCTACACTGGGTACAGCAAAAACCAATTTTTCACAATTTGGGCAACACTTTGGATGTCTGGGAGCAGTACGTCATTAACTGCAAATATCAAGATATTGTGGTGGAAAGGTAGATAGAACGGGCGTGCCACCGTTGTCGGCTTTGACTGGAAAGGCTGGTACAAAGTTGGCTCCACCTTCTTCTGAGGTGAAATGACAGAGATTAACGCCTCTAAACCTTTCCTCATGGGCTTCGACAGTAGGTGGCCACTAAGCTAAAGATCAAAGGTTCTTTTAGGACTAAGTGCAAGTTTTCAGCTTCTTGACCAAAGAGAAAACCCCACAAGAAAATTATTTAAGAGAATTACAAGCACTCTGGAAGTGAAATGACTTTGGGAGGATGAGAAAACAGCACAGTTGTGTGTACACACTACACCAGAGCTAACCACCCCGCATCCTTGATCTGAACCTAAGCCTCAAAGCCACAGCTCGATCGCCAAATTCTAAGTTCCAACTGACAGAAAATACATCTCTAGTTTAATAATTCTAAGTTTTGCTTAACACCTTATCAGTTGTGGTAAAAATTACAAAGAAAAAACTATATTTAAACTATTTAAATTTTTCAAATTTTTAATATTTGTGATCATAACATTTACGATCTCGTGTAGATCCCTGTAGTTTTTTGTATTCTACTTATATTATAAATGTAAAAGGTTTGATACGTAGATGAATGTTTATCTTTCATCACGCAACTTCTAACTACAGAAAGGAAAAAATCAATGTAGTTAAAAAGTTTTCCATTTTCTTTAAATTATTTCTAAACGAATTTGTCAGCATTACGGAATAAAAAATATGTCTATTTTTTGAATCTAAATATAAGTAATGTACATACCAAATTCCACTAGGTTTTCCGTGATTGTTTACTAAATATCCAGACATCCTAACGTCATTATAAACCTTCCTATTTAGGATTAAAACTTCTGAGAGGTTGAAAAAATCCTTAAACATTAGCTTATTATTTATTTCTCATCCACCCTAGTCAATATAAATTGCTGTAAAATGATGTGTAAACCTAATTTCATAAATTTTTTGTACTTTTAAAATTAATCTAAAAAATATAAAAATTATCAAAATTCCACATGGAATTTTACTAACACAAACCATTGACTAAAGAAATATGTAATTTGGTGCAATGATAACGCCAAATGTACGATTGTGTTGAAGTTTTACACGAACTTACTTCAAAAACCTAAATAATATCCAGGTCAGTTATGCCTACTTTTCAAACTTATCTTAGGTCTCCATCATGTACACTAAATAACGGATATGGATTGCGAATTGAGGGCTTCTCATTATTAAATAGCTCAAGGTCAACTACTAAAATATTAGGAGTATTTAAAATATGGTGTAAAATTGTATATAAACATTCGAGATATATCATCGTTACTAATAGATGTATTTCTCGCGCATATTTCAATGCTCCAAGACATTTCTTTTCACTTAAATTTAAATAAATTTATATTTGATCCGGGATGGAAATATTTTCCAATGACCAAAAACTATCTCAGGAGTTCTTTTAATCCATCAGAAACAGATACTCTTATTATAATCATGATAAAAGGCAGGAAATAGAGTATATCATACCGTGTGCAGCAACTGTTAATACTATTTAAACATATACTCATAATTCTACATACGATACATGACGATTTGCAGTGGTTTTACCTATGGTTTAAATGTAGAAACAAATTTACTGCTCCTCAATCCAATACCGTTTAAAAATATTCTAAAGCATTTATGTAAATCTCTTATAACATTTTTCATCGACTCCATGTTATTAAACATAAAATATTTATGAAGTAGTTTAAATACTGTAATTATATCAATTACAATTCTTGTCATTTTAACTAAACCCATTTTACTTTTCATGGGAGATTTAAGGTCAAATAAGAGCTAATCCTTTGAAATTAAAATCTCCGATACCAGAGTCTTATGGTAACACCGGACTTGAGTACTCCTTCTGTTAAAGCTGTATTTATATAAAATTAAAAAAAATAGTAGTATTGCAAATAATCATGAAACCGCCCAAATGCAGTTTTAGTTGCCCGTTGTGGATACGGAAACCAACATTAATCGATTTGCACAATCAGCTAAAAAGTTTTTGTCCTAAATTTTTGAGTTGTATATTTAATTTCGTTACATTTGTATGACGCGTTATTTAGTTTTATTAAAAGTAGTATAAATACCCCAACTTTCCCTGAACACTTTAAGCCATTAATTTGAAATAGGCCCAAAAAGGTAAAATACTTAGACTTCTGTAAACCGTAATGGTTGGATCAGGGATAAAGCGGGAAAGCCGACAAGAAAGGAAACGCGTATGACGGTAACAAGTGTCAGCAATTTGTCAGTCTAAGAGGTTGTTAGGGTAGCAGGCAGATAACATGTTATTCCGCCACATGTTATCTCTAATAAGAAATATCGACACCTCCTCCGTCAAGTGTTCTTATGCACTTTTAATTATGAATTATGAAATGTTTTCCAAGCGGCAACTGGAGCGATGTGTGCTCCCGGCAGAGAATGCTCTATAGCGATCAGTCAATATCTGAAAGTTTGCTCCCTCGAGACTTCGAGATTGGGTTAAACTTTGCCCGATCTCTAATGCCGAGTGGGGGAGGGGAGTTTACCGTAAACATTGCGCGATTAGTGCTATTTAATCAACAAGTGCAACAGTGCTCAACAATATATTCGTAATACGGCTAATGTTTTTGTACTAACGAAGCATTTTGTTCCTTCATACTCATCACAGTAAATATTGGCATATCTTTTCTACAAATGAATTAACACATACGAGTAAACTTTTATCCTAGTACTAATCCTGACTCTAATAATATTATAAATGCGAAAGTAAGTTTTTTTGTTACGCTTTCACGCTAAAACTATTCAACCTGTTGTACTGACATTTTACATGGGCATCCTAAGGTCCCTAGTATGAACATAGGCCTATTCGTATTTCGTAAATACTTTCGGTCTACGCCCCACTGGTCTTTAAAGTAACGAATTATCCCAACCTTGGTAATGTCTGCAATATTAATTGAATGAGCCTGTCAAATTTAATCAGCTGTTATGTGTAAACATTGCTTATTATTTTTAGTTTCTTTACGTTTCTAGTGAGTAAAGTTTTTGAATAAGTTATCACAATTTAACGCCGTTTGAGATTTCAGCGATTAGGTAAGTACTAATCTGTCTTATAGCATATGCCAAGGCATAAGAAGGTCAGAATTTAACTGCGAAGACTCGCTTCGAAACAGTTGGCAAGAACTATGCAAGATAAAAGTTCACTGGACAGTTTTTTTGAACTAATGTTATAATATTTCTGTTATAATATGATATAATTTTATAACCAATTCCAGTTATAATATTTCGTAAATATTTAAAAAGTTTGCTATCAAAGACTGATATAAATAAAACCCGTCTTGGTTTTCGTTTGACAGAAGTATAATTCTGTTATCTTTAGTATATATTTTCTTGGTCAGAAAATAAACAATGAAGCAAACTGTACCTCAAACGAAGTAAATTACAACGGCCACAATTAAAAACTTTTGATTTATTTTCTTGATGTTTAACTTTTACTATACAATATTAAAAACTGTTATTAAAACTATCTAAACTGCCCTTGACATAAATATTAGGCTTCTCAGAGCTGTGTATGTATATATATTTTCTTGTTCAGGAGAGAGGTTAAATCAGCTTTGGAACAAAATATTCTAATACCAGAGTAATTAAAATTACGATAAATATATATTTTAACACATTTGCTTGATCGTGGGAAGAGTAAAACTTGAAATTGGTGTCGGAAATGAAATTTACTCGTACCAGAAGTGCTCATACTGGCGCAAAACCTGCGAAATCGCGTGCGAAGCGGCAGGTAACTGGTAAAAACATAAAAATGCGATAGTGCCTTGGTTTCTTTGTTTTGCTATCACGCGGAAACTATTCAGCTGATTGTATATATGTACTGAAATATTACATTGGCTCTTAGAGTTTCTGGTATGAATATTGGCCTATTCTTGTTTCAAAAATCAATCTATGCTACGCCCCACTGGTCTTCAAAGCAGGGAAATTCCCATCTTAGTCTCTAAAGTTTTAAATATAAATTGAAAGAGCATGTCAAAAGTAATAAACTGTTCCATGTAAAAAGTGTTTTATGGCAGCACATCCTTTGTTTAATTAATTTAACAAATATTTTCACGCTATTCAATTTCTTTACATTTATGGTGTATAAAATATCTAAGGAGTAACCATTATTTTTCAAGCCGTTTTTATATTTCAGCGATTAGGTAAGTATTCATCTACGTTAGAAAATGTTCTAGAACAAAATTGAACTAGAAAGACTTCCTTTGAAGCAGTTGGCAAGAACTATGCTAGAAGAAAGTTTGCTGGGCTGTGCTTTAGAACAAATGTACAATTCAAGCTCTAAATTTTCTTTACTGTTCAAAATGTTTTTAAGTTTATAGAGGAACAAACACGTAAATGGTGTAATTGTTAATACACTTTTAACTGTACATGTTTTGTAAATATTAGGCATTAGGTATAAAAGACTTGGTAACTATCTTATTAATACTATAAATTAAAAACTGTTGATTATATATACAATCAATAGTGTTTAATCTTACAACAGAAAGATTAAACACGATTAATATTTCTATATTATAAGCCGTTCATAAATTTGTTTGGTTAAAGCCTTTTACACGATATTCGAGATACGAGTAGTTAATAGGTCGATCATTGGTGATAAAGTTTCTTTAATAGGGTAGACCCGAAGTACGAAGATGTAAACTTCTTCCTGTTCCAATTCAACGCAGACTTTGACATATTTTAATCTCTCACGAATAAAACAGGAAACTTTGTGTGCAGAAGAAGCAAGTGAAAAGCGATAAAGTAACTTAATATTGCAATAGACTTTCCAGCTTTTATTCCATGAAAATACTCTCTGATCATTGGGACTAACTTCTGGTCATTTGGAAAATATTGAAAATAAGAACTTGGAAGAAAGCAAATTTGACAAATTACTGTAAGGCCAAACGTAGAGTCGTTTTAGGGTTCGATTGGAGACTGAATTCAGCCATTTAGTCTAGATAAAGTAGCTAAAGGAAGAAAAATGCACGTCTGCTTTCAACTTATCTATATCTATATATATAAATGTTTGTGTGTTTGTCCTTTATAGAATCGCAAAATATTAGACAGACCATTATGAAAATTTGTATGTATACGTATTTCTCCACGGAGAAGGTTTATAAAGCTATGCCCATTGATGTAACTCACCACCAAGCGGCGCTGCAAAAGATAAAAGGTTTCAAAGCGCCTGCACACTATAAACTGCAATTACGAGACAGTTACGTGTATTCATAGCCAAACTCTATTTGAAGGCGCTAAGTTATTATGTATATTTGTCTTTAAGATACATTTCTGATTGAACTTAAAGTTTGAGTGTTAGACCACTTTATAATAAAGTACATGTACATGCTCAATGGCTATAAACATAAACATATTTTCTTGATCGTGGCAACAAAGCAAACTCTACATCGGCGTTGTAAATATAATTCAATTAAACCAGAAGTTCACATACACGGGCAAAGCTTACGAAAAGCGTGCAAAGCCGCGGGAAACAGCTAGTTTTTTTATAAAAATGCTAAGGAATTTAAGGTATGTATTTAAATACGTAGATTTATAAATAAATATGAGAAGATAAAGTGAACTACAAAGAAGCTGACTCACATCGACCGTTCCCGGATTGTCAAAGCCCGCATTGTTGACAGAAACCACTGCCGTCAAACCGATATTTTAGTTACGGTGTTATTTATCTTTGGCAAACTGATGATCTCTTCTTCTATACTTCCATAAAGTAAGCTCTTATCCGTAACTAAATTAGGTGTAGTGTATATTTTCACTTAAACTATATAAAACTGTTATTCCACATAAGGTTAGAAAAAACCTCGCTATTTGTAAAAGAGGTCAGTGTATTTTTCCTGCCATTGTTAAGTTCATTCAGTTTTGTAAGTTGTATAGAAAATAAATCATTTATTCATTTAAAAAATAAATTTCTGCAAAATAGTATTTGTTTTGTTTGGTAGTTGATATATGTATTTATTTATAGAAAATGTTTCTTAAACATGAAATTGAACCGATATTAATAACTTTTTAGTTGGGTGAGCTTAAACAAAATTAGAGTAATAGTAATAATCATGGATTTCATCGTTCTGAATGTTTGATTAAAACTATTTATAACCTGATTATGTCATCATCGCACAGTCATAACAATTTTAATACATTAAGGAAGTTGCTTGCACTAAATATATTATTCTTTATAATGTGAAACAATAATCTCTTTAAATTTATTTAAAAAAATCTCATTATAACATAACATTAGTTTTAGTGTGCCTAACTCTTCACTACAAAAAATCAGTAACATATTAAAGATGGAGCTTGTATTGGCTACTGTTAACCTAATTACATTTAAACACATAAACTAATATTTAAAACTTTTATTTTTAATATAGCCCAAGATAGCCTTGCTATCGAAAGGCCTCACAAAAATAAAAGTTTTAAATATTGGTTTATGTGTTTAAATGTAGTCAAGTTAAACAGTAACATGTTTGTGTTTAAAGATGGGATGCTGCATGATAAAGTGATCACGAATGAAAAGAAAAATGAATTGTTTAAAGTTTTTGTTTACTCTGTTGGGATTAAAGGGTTATTAAGTAAGACACTACCACGTAAAATACTTTTGAAAGAATCTCTGAGCAAACCTTTTGCTTTAGTTTAACTTCAACGTCAGTGACGTTTGAGATGTAACGATACTTGGAGTAACTAACTTCCTGAGTAGCAGAACAAAGTAAAAGTTTTCGCGGATAACAACAGATTTACGTGGGAGTTGTGGCGGCCAGCAGATTAATTACAGTACATCCCCCCACAGCCTAGTTGGTTTTCAAAGAAACTGACTGATCGGATCAAACTAGAACAATACGTTTAAGAAACCAAAGTTTATCTGTTTTGTTTTCTGTACGGAAGACGTTAATTCTACTTGTCTTTTGTTCAACAAATTCTCTTGTTGACAAAATTCAAGGACAAAATTAATTCATTACGGTACTGCGGTTGTCCAACTATAATTTAAATTTGTTATAGTAATTGTTTCGTGGTTTTTTAAGTAACCGAACTTAAGATTTTGAAGTACGCTCGGGTACTTCAAAGGCATCCTTACTTCAAGTACCCCTGATGTTATGTGCCAATGTGGATGATATCAAAGAAAAGTAGAATATACAGAGGATGGTGTCTGCGCCATGACTTACAACAAAGGAATTTCAGTAATTGACCTGTTATTTTCCAACGTCTTGCAGGAACCGAATTTCGTGCCACCTGCTTTTTGAATGAGGCATCGACGTTGATCCGTCCATTGGACGACTAGCATAACTTATTGGATCCTCCTTCTTGGATACTCGTAGGTATGGATGTCCATAACACAGGGATAAATCAGTCTAGAAGTGCTTTCTGGAGGTAACTGTAGGATTTAATGCCAAACAGGATGAGATCAGAGGCATTAACCATGCTATTGGCAATATCTGCATTATCTTAGTGCCCCGAAGAAAAAAAGGGTAGACGGAAATGTTCAACTTCCTGTTCTGAAAATCAAGGGGAAAGTACCGTTATTTTGAATATTTAATGGAAAACAACTCAATGCTGTAAACAAAAGAACATATAGTTTATAATATAAAATCCATTAAAACGTAAAACATCCAAGGTTTTGAAACATTAAGATTTGTACGCGATAATTTCGATAGGACAATTACAAAAAATAAAGACAAAACTCGGAAAAGTTAAAACAAAGAAGACGAGTTTAGTTAATATATGAACACCGACCATGGTTTGCATCTAAGCCTATAGTTCAAGATAAATTACCTAAGGATGCATACAGAAAAATTAAAAAACTACAACAACAAACACAAAAACCAGATATAAATACCATTTTTCGGGTTTGCTTTGTTTATGGTGTGTAATAACTGGAGCAAACTATGTTAATTGTAACATAATTAATTCTATATCTTATAGTTAGTAAGATTAAGTTTTTATTACTAAAAATCTTGATTTGAAGCAAAATTTTACTATATAGATTATTTTTTACATTCTATAAGCTCTTTTATTACTAAATCTTAACTAATTTGAAAACAACCACTCCAATAGTACACTTTTTTATTTTTGTGAGGGCTTCCGGGTTCAAGGAACACATCATCAGATTCACATAACAATAAAAGTGGTTTTGTTCAGTTATGTGGGTCTGATGATGTGTTCCGAAAGGCCCACAAAAATAAAATGACTTTTTGTTTTAAAGATTATTTTGTATTGATAAAGCAGGTCTATATTGTTAAGAAAGAAGCAAGTTTTTGTACATTCTTTTGCTCTAATTGGTGTAGAATTCACAATTCTTTGTGTAATGTGAGATTATTTGAGCAATTTTAATTTGAGCAATTAACACGGAGTTATCTTGCTACAAGGAATTTTAAATGGATTTTTTTTGCATTGATTCTTTAATAATTCCGTCTCTTCAGTTTTTTAATGGTGGTCTAAGGAAGGTCGTAGCAGGGTTGTACAAAGTTAAAGGTGCACCCTCCTTAAACAGTCTCCGTTCCCCGAGCCATCAACAGAGGACGTGTCTCCCATTCCCACTCTATAGCTCACACTGCATCGTGTATAATATACCTGTAAAGTACATGACTCCTGAGGACGGATATTGAGTGTGTTTATCACGTTTCACGGATATTGCTATTAGACACCTTTCAGTCACCAAGTTTTAAACGTCGTTGTCGTAAAAGGCTAGAATGTATTATATATAACAATTCAAAAGCCAAAAGTAAAATTAAAGCTGTTTTCTAATTGAAAAAAATTAGATCTCCTCTCAACGGAGCTCATGTCTTTTACACAGATATACATTTTTTAAAGTTTATCACAGTAAAAAAAAAAAAAAACATAACAGATACATCTGTTTCCGTCTCTTGAACAAGAAAGTTGTTGAATTAGTTTTTTTTTTTTTAATTAGAATCACGTTGCAGTTTTAAATGAAAATGAGAAAGAAATCGTCCCCCTTTTCAGCCGTTTTTGACCTTTTTAAAATATTATGCAAAACACACGATGGATGTTCTCCTCAACTTGATCTCTGTATTCAAAGGATAGCAATAAAACACAAGATTATAAAACAGGTTTAATCTTGAGGTAGATGCAGGAGCATGCTAACCTAATAATTGACTTAAGATAATAAAAAGTGTTAACAACTTAAAAAAATGTTTTTTGCTATTTATAAACTAAGCTGAATTGCAATGGCATAACCGTAAAGTTTCATTAAATGGTTTGAATTAAACAACTTTATTAATTAAACACATAGTGCTGAGCAACTAGCGGTTTAATTGGTCTAAGGTTATTGACCTAATAATTCCAAAAGAATCAGGGTGGATAGGTTTTTTGCTCCTCCACCGATAACAGTTTTTACTCAAGTTCAACCAGCTATGCAATCGAAACAGAGAATATTAAAGTAAATATCGTTTTATAGCATTGCGATAATTTTATAGTCGATATTATACAAGGTTTTCAATAAATCATGAATTGGCTTGAAAAACTTTCGTCTGGTCGATTAAAAAAAGTAAAATAAAAAAAAAATCAGTATTATAGAAAAAAAGTCAACTTTTTAAATTGATTAGCTATTACCTTTGTTTGTTGAGCATTAGTGAAGCTTATCACCTAAAAACTGGAAAACTGCATTTCTGTCTGGATGTATATCTATTTTCCCGTCTTTCAGCACGATATATCGAAAAGGAACTGACCTACAGAGAATAGACGAATGAATTCTATGATGGTGTATATCCAACCATGAAATTTTAGTGAACGTCAGAATTGTGTCAATTATTTTTCCGTACTGTTGTTTTCTATTTCTATCACGATTGAAAGTTGTTCACCTCGTGATAAATAAATGAGTTCTAGGTTTTAAATTTTTCAAAAAACCCCAGCGAAGCCTGTTATTCGATAGACGTGGTGGGATTTACTCCTACATTGTAATATCGATTTAACTTGCAAAGATTCCTCACCGAATTTTTACAGGCGGATCATATGAGAAATCGAAGAGTTGCTGGCGCCATAAAAAGCAGTATTTAGATTCTATATTAATAACCAATCCTCCATTTCAAATGTTCAGCCATCACTGGATACTTATTTGTAGATTGCAGACAAGCTTTCATTAACCTACTGGAAATCAAATGTTTTATGAAAACATTCTAAAATTTGCTACTCTCCACCAAATCTTCTTACAAACTCTTGAACGTGTAAGCAATGTAGAAATCCTTAATTTTTGTTTAACATTTTACTTGACAGTATATAGTGAATAGTCACACTAATGACAGTAGACACAGTTAGAATAATGTATTTCAATGTATACATTGAGGTCAAGTGGTAGAGATGACTTTATAGTCCTAACTTCGCCTCTAATAAAGTCATTTTTCATTTCATTTCATTTTATTTCATTTAGAATAATGTATTTCAATGTATACATGCTATGTAATGTGTGAATTTTATGATAATTAATTGTAAACCAATTCATCCATGAAGGCTTTATAAATAACGAGGAAAGCGGTAATCTACATCACGTGGCACAAAGGTTCTTGCTAAACTCCAAGAAAATAGCTCAATTACTTCTGGAGATATCATGGATAAAGACTTCGTTAACTTTCAGCCAAATCCAAGGGATAGTTTAAATTCTATTTTATTTGTGTACAATGAACGCAAAGTGTAGTCTAAAGCCCATGTAGACAGAAAATAAATTTTTCCAGCTCCTTGAATGAAAGAATTTACTAACGCTCATCGAACAATAAGTGGTTTAGTAATTAGGAGAAGTATTGGGTTTATCCTTTAATAATTACAAAATATAAACTGCGCCAGCCAGTGATGGTAAGACATTAAGGGGAGGTTATTCTTCTTTATTTGACATCCCCCCTCCACCTGTCACAAAGCTAATTAACTTCGCAATACTCTGGATTTAATTTCCTGTATTCTTCTCGCTGAGGCTGATAACAATCGATTCCATTATTGTAGTTACCATTGTACCTGCAAATGATTGGCTGTTGTTGGTAATAATTATGTTTTCAAACTGTCTTTTCCCTGGGCATTCCATTCTTAAACAAATATGATTCGGGGGCCAATCATCACAAGTCAATAGCGTTGTGTGTCAATAGCTGCACAATTAATCATTGTTTGAATTCGCAGTGCACGGACAAAATGTTATAATAATGTATCTTTGTTTATATACGTATACAAAAGGTTGGTGTTATAAATTTGTTTGTTTGAAACGAGACAGTTAGCAATAAAACTAATTAATGTATTTCATTTAAATCTGTAATCTCATGACAGTAAAAGAAACCAACGCTGCAAGAAAAGCTGTGGAGTAAAACGTAAAGTTGAGTTTTTAAGGGGTATTATTCCAGATGAGGTGAAATTCGAATATTAAATCCAGATTTTTTAATTTTTCAGAGAGTATAATTTCATTTTAGATTAGGAACAGATTAAAAATAAATGAGGAAGTTTATCTCAGTGTATGAAAAAATTGCCATAAAATCGGTCTCTTTTAAAATAACAAGGATGCAAATAGTTTAAATGACCTTCCATACTTTTAATTACATCATTTCATAAAGCCAAAAGGTTTAAAACAGAGTAGACGCATATAGAACCCTTCATATTTTTTTGTTGCTACGTTAGCAGTTATTTTTCATTAAAAATAGATTTGATCGAAACTACACCTTTAGTGGAATACTAGGTAATATTAGTATGCTAACTATGACTTTCTTGACCCAGGAGGGTACACTTCTGGCTGGCTTATACCTTCCAGTTGAACCTACACTAGACACAGCGAAAACAGATGTGTCAATTAGATCTGGGTGACCTTTTGGATGTCCTTATGGGTGTCGACATCACTAACGGCACACGTCGAGGTTCTGGGGTGCAAGGGTAATATCGGTAGGTCTAGTCCAGGGCTGCCCAACCTACGGCCCGCGGGCCGGATCCGGCCCGCGAGTCAGTTTTATGTGGCCCGCCTTGTTGCCAAAACAACCAAATTTGTTTACAAGCATTTGAAATATTAAATAAATACAAATTTTGAGAACCAAGCAGTCCAGCCGATTTCACGTAGAACGAGCCGTATTCATTTGGTGGAGTATGAGTGTTGAAAGAAGTAAAGTAGTTGCAGACAGATTTCACTGACTACGGTGGTGGCTGCCGGCTGGCGAATAGAGCGCGCGTAAAGCACGGCACAGCGCGCGGTGCGGCGACGTAACCCCTACCCAACTCAAGGTCACCACTCGCCACGTAATTTGTATGTCCTAGTATCCTAGTAGGATTAATTAAAATCAATGTATTCAATTTATTGGTGACTTTTTTATTGTTCCCTCAGAATTAGAGCTAACGTCTAAAAGTCTGGGTTTATATTTATTTCTACTAAAAGAACCTAAAAACATAATATATTATAAACCTTTACCTAACAACTAATAAATAATAAGAAATTACAATAATCAGGAAACAAGGGCAAAATAACCTTAAAACTCATATTTTGCACAAGATTTCTGGAACAAACTCCGGGCAATACGTTTTTGTTTGGGGTTCCATATCCCCTGGGATGTTGGCCCGCCTGGCCATAAAGGCTTTACAATGTGGCCCTTGGGTAAAAAAGGTTGGGCACCCCTGGTCTAGTCTACTGCGGGAGATGACTGTTGTAGTTGTTAGGGTCCGTTCCCTACAAAAGTCAAAGGTTCTTGCCAGCCTATATTAAAGGGTGTGCCACCCCCTGTCTGCTTTGACTGGAGAGGCTGGTTCATAGCTGGCTTCCCCTTCTTCCTAGAAGACATAACTTGAGATTAGTGTCTTTAATTCTTCCTCATGGATCTTGACAAGAGTTGGTCCCTACTCCTAACCTTACCCACCCAGAATATTTTGTCACTCCGGAAGCAGCGCAAAGGTCCTTATAGGACTAGGTGCAATTTATAAGCTGCTTGTCCTAAGAAAAAGAAAAATATTCTTGCAATATGCCAAAAAAGTTGAAAATTCAATAAAAAACTTTATATCTTTGCTAACCTTAATGAAATATTGAAATATGTTCACCAATATTTCTAATAGAATTCTTTCAGTAATATAATCTATAAAGTAAATATTTTTACCCAGTGAAATTATAAAAGCTCCGTTTTCAACAATAGTATATTACAATTCCTACGTAAAATCATCGAAAGCTCTAATACTGAGCTATATTTGACGATTTAAAACGACATAAAATGGGAACATGATCCCATTACTTCTAGAAATCTTTCACGTGTTTCCTGTAAACGTGAGAGCAATTATTCCGAATAGCCCTTGTATTACCGTACACTTTCAGCAGAGCAATACAGGATGAGGGATGTAAGAAACGGAAATACTTACCATGTCGTATAGTAAAAATCTGTTGACACATGTGATTGTAGTTAATTACCAAACGGCCGAGTTAAACCAGACAATTATAACACGGAAGAGAAGAAAAAGCTAGGGGTTGTACTCAATCCCACGCTGAACTGCTCGGGAACTGATTGTTCTGTCGAATATTTAACGGGATGAGAGTGCTGGAGCATCTTCCTCTAGCTATAAAACTGAATACATGATCACTTGGGTGAGTGTAAGATTTAGCACACACGTGTAGAGTTAAACCAGACAATTACAACACGAAAGAGAACAAAACGCGAGGGGTTGTACTCAATCCCATGCTGAACTGCTCGGGAACTGATTGTTCTGCCGAATATTTAACGGGATGAGAGTGCCGGAGCATCCTCCTCTAGCTATCAAACTGAATACATGATCACTTGGGTGAGTGTAAGATTTAGCACACACGTGTAGAGTTAAACCAGACAATTACAACACGAAAGAGAACAAAACGCGAGGGGTTGTACTCAATCCCATGCTGAACTGCTCGGGAACTGATTGTTCTGCCGAATATTTAACGGGATGAGAGTGCTGGAGCATCCTCCTCTAGCTATCAAACTGAATACATGATCACTTGGGTGAGTGTAAGATTTAGCACACACGTGTAGAGTTAAACCAGACAATTACAACACGAAAGAGAACAAAACGCGAGGGGTTGTACTCAATCCCATGCTGAACTGCTCGGGAACTGATTGTTCTGCCGAATATTTAACGAGATGAGAGTGCCGGAGCATCCTCCTCTAGCTATCAAACTGAATACATGATCACTTGGGTGAGTGTAAGATTTAGCACACACGTGTAGAGTTAAACCAGACAATTACAACACGAAAGAGAACAAAACGCGAGGGGTTGTACTCAATCCCATGCTGAACTGCTCGGGAACTGATTGTTCTGCCGAATATTTAACGGGATGAGAGTGCCGGAGCATCCTCCTCTAGCTATCAAACTGAATACATGATCACTTGGGTGAGTGTAAGATTTAGCACACACGTGTAGTGTTAAACCAGATAATTACAACACGAAAGAGAACAAAACGCGAGAGGTTGTACTCAATCCCATGCTGAACTGCTCGGGAACTGATTGTTCTGCCGAATATTTAACGGGATGAGAGTGCTGGAGCATCCTCCTCTAGCTATCAAACTGAATACATGATCACTTGGGTGAGTGTAAGATTTAGCACACACGTGTAGTGTTAAACCAGACAATTAAAACACGAAAGAGAACAAAACGCGAGGGGTTGTACTCAATCCCATGCTGAACTGCTCGGGACCTGATTGTTCTGTCGAATATTTAACGAGATGAGAGTGCCGGAGCATCCTCCTCTAGCTATCAAACTGAATACATGATCACTTGGGTGAGTGTAAGATTTAGCACACACGTGTAGTGTTAAACCAGACAATTAAAACACGAAAGAGAACAAAACGCGAGGGGTTGTACTCAATCCCATGCTGAACTGCTCGGGACCTGATTGTTCTGCCGAATATTTAACGGGATGAGAGTGCTGGAGCATCCTCCTCTAGCTATCAAACTGAATACATGATCACTTGGGTGAGTGTAAGATTCAGCACACACGTGCCGAGCTAGTTGGGGAGCCCCGTAGTTACGAGATGAGCTGAGATACTTGCAAGAGTCACGTTTTCAGTGCAGTTTTCATCGCGCGCTAAAACTACATATGATATGCATCGAGTTCAGACTTCTACATTTCACCATACCCGTTTTTTATTTATTTATTTCCAACGGCAGAACCAAATTACATAGAGAAGAGTGAAATATAACAGTAACATAACAGTATTAATTCTAACAACAAGTTAACAATGATACAGTGTAATAATAAAAATAACAATAGTACTTAAAGATAACTTGGCGATAACAGTAATAAATATATAATAACAGTAAACAGTACATACAATAACAGATGAATAATGCAAATTACAATACAAATTATAGAATATTAACGATAACAATTTATAAATAATTTAGGCTATAGATTTTCAAATGTGTGTGTATGTGTGCGTGTGCGTGCGTGCGTGCGTGCATGCGTGCGTGTGGGTGTGTGTGTGTGTGTTTGTGTGTGTGTGTGTGTGTGTGTGTGTGTGTGTGTGTGTGTGTTTTGTTGACATTTTCGTTTTAATTTCATATACTTTTAAATTTAGTTATGTCTAGAGTTTGAGTGTTAACAATTACCTTGAAGAAAGCTTATTTAAATTCCATGCGGCCAAAACTGTAACCCTGTATAAGATGTAAATTTGAAACCATCGTAAAAATACGTATAAACTTAGTGAGCGGATCCATTAAAGAACAGATGCTGGAATACTTTCTTCAAGAACCTTCATTCTTGTTTAGAAATCCCATTCCTTGTTTAAGGTATATCATTTCAAGAGGTCTGAGTCAAAATCATCGATCATCCTTTTTGTTTTCAACAGAGGGAGGAGTTTAAAGCTCAAATACATGTTTTATTAAGGTTTTGTTTGAATTACTTATAGGGCAAGTGTTTTCACGTTGGACTCAATGTGAACAGTAGGCTATGTCATTGTGAATTTCCGTTCTTCTCTGTATTTTGTGAACAAACGTATTTCAGTTGAATGGCGGATTCGACCTTTTCAAAGGATAGACAACTAAGAGCTCATAATTTTACTAATCGCCCGTACTATTGTGCACAGGGTTGGAATACGCCTGAGAAAACACGTTTCGCTACAGGATTTACTGAAGTTGCATGAAAAACGTCAACCGATAAGGATGAAGACAAAACAAAACAAGTGCAACCTCGTTTTGAGATTACTGTTCACCCAGAGTGGAGTGACAGGTCAAACCAGGATGTGAGGGGTGGGGGGGGGGATGTTGGCCTAAGGTCGGAGGCCAATGCTAGGACGTGTTGGGACAACAAAGCCCTCGGCCACTCAGGGGACACTGTACGCTACTGTGTTGACATCTCAGTTGAGAGGTTTCTCTATCTTTAGCCTAGCCTGGCGGCAGCCTAACACACATCACCGTACAAAGTAGACTAGTCCACTATCACCACCTATCGATCAGGCAGCATTTGTGGCACAACTTTATCTTGCTAGAAACGATTCTGTACCTCGATAATGTTTCAGTTATCGACTTCTCACATCCCGTACCCATCAAAAGAACAATCTCAGTATTTAAGTTGCCGTGATACCATTTAAACTGACACTACTTTATGAGTGAATATTTTTTATATAAGTTACAATTAATTGGACGCCAATAACCTGATTGATTTTTAATACTTCCTATGGAAACTATATGCAGGATACTCACTTTCCGTTTGATCCACAAGGTTCTTTCCCTCAAAGAACCTCAGTACCTGAGTGAGAGACTAACATACGGGGAAGAGGTCTCACAGCGAAGCACCCGCCATGTTTGGAATCTTCACTTTCCCAGAAAGACAAGGGAGATCAGAAGAAGAGGTTTCTAGTTCTTTGGCCCGACGGTGTACAATTTCCTCCCTGCATGACTCAAAGAGGACATATTCTTTCAAGTTTTTAAAGAAGGATTAAGAAGTTTATCTTTGTAGTTATTTTAATTAGAAATTAACATTTGACGTATGTGTTGATATATTTACTGTAATTTGTTTATTCTCTCGTACAGGTTAGTTAAACACATTTTAGAGTCAAGTTTGTTGTTATAGTTTATTTAAATGTAAAATTTTTATATTTTAACGTTCTATTAGTTGCTCTGAAAATCAGTTCTTAGAATAAATAAAGACAGCATTATTATTTACAGTTTTATGAAAATATCTGCTCAAATAGATAATAGTGTATGTATGTGTGGATATTTTTTATTGCTCGATCAAATTTTACATCTTTAGCATATTAATAGCTTGGATGTTTCTCCTGAAAATTACATTTAAATTTTAAACTGGTAAAAGGGGTTGTGGAATTGATTTTGAACTTGGAATATCTTGATTTCAACACCTGTTAAGGGCTGAAGGAGTAACTGCTATATTTGAAGCTTTGCATCATATTTTACTATTTATACATGTTTATTTACTAAAAAAAACCAAATAGAAACAAATGGCCTTATTTAAATATAAAAATGAAAATATAAAAAATTATTCAAATGAAACAATAATGTGTTTGAAAAAACTGTTGGAACACACATAGTTTTAAATGGTTTAATACATGGTAGGGTAAAAATATAACTGAATAATCTGTTTATAAATAATTGAAAAAGTTTTTTAGAAATTAATAAATGAAGAAGAAATGGGAATTGGGGGCAGAAAAGTAAACTGTGGTCTTCTATAATCAACGCGTAGAATAATTTTGGTCAGCTGGGGCTTAGTTAATCATTCTATTGAAATAAATACAATCGGAAAGAAGTATGTTTCTGGTATTGTATGGATAAAACGGTAATTTTACAAATAGTTATTATTGAAGGTAATTTCACGTACATTATAAAATTTATCTTTTTAAATCAAAGGTATTCGTTCAGTTGTTAATATTTTGGGAACTATCAAACAATAGTTTAGAAGATAATAGAATTATTTTCAATAATTTTAAATATCTACTAAGTAGATAATATGTGAACGATAATATGTTTTTAAAATAAATGTGTCGAGGACAAGTGAATATGGTATATATGTATTATATTACAGATATATGATATTATATGTATTGTCCTCCATATAACTGAGAGTAGGGATGCATTTATTCACCGCGGTCTGTGACGTGAGGTATTGAATTAATTTGAATTGTCAATTAGTCTGTACGTATTCCGTTGTTTCGCGTAATTAAATTATTTTTATCAATTTGAAAATTCAAATGAAACGTGGTATCGAGAAGTGAAGGGGAACGAATTGTTTTACATTTTCAATGCTTTTAACCAATTTAAAAATCCATCTAGGTGATCGATCGGGGGCAAGTGATATAAAGGTTTCCTGTAAATATAGAGAAATCATATCTGAAGTTGTGATTTTTGGATTAACAGCTTGTTTAGGGTGTCCATAAATAAATTTTATGGCGTGTCAGATTTATAAAATATGGTCTATTATTGTTTCAAAGTCAAGCTGCTCTTGTCTTAAAAAAATAAAAAGAATATTAGAAAAAAATACTGGTAGGTACAACTTGTCGTGATTTTTTACTAAGCTAAACTGAGATTAAAACTAAATTAAAGTCTAACCTTTCCGAGTTAATTTTCCTCAAAGTAATTTTAACCAATCATATCGTATAGGAAAATAAAACTTGTTATACTCTTCAGTAATCTAAATAAAATATTCTTAGCTATTTATTGTACACGAATGGGCTTATAATATGAAAGTTCAAAACAACAAAGGTATAAATAATACCGTATACTAAACCTAAAATAGTAATAATAACCGATACTGCAGAGAATAGGACAATCCAACAAATGTAAAAATATTCACCGAACTGGCTGCAAATTTTACCACATTAGTGAACACTGACAATCAGCAGCTCAAAATGTTCCTTATGACGCTTATAATTGTGGAGTGCATCAAGTTGTGACAATGACAGTGACACATACATTATGATGCTGACTGATAGCTACATACAATACATGTCCTGACTAACGTATCTTGAGAAAACTTGCTGTTATATTCCTGTCCTGTGACTTTGGACCAAACATGAAGATAATTCTTCCTTCAAACAAAGGAATCTATAGAATATTTAGGTCGCTAATAACTTTCTATCGAAAGTTTTCACACAAATATACTAACGAATGACAATATTTTAAACAAGACCTGGCCTCGGGTCGTTATTATTAGGAATGAGTCAGGTCTGTATAGGATGACGATATATCGCAGCCTGGTATTTATCAGCACAAAGTATCGACTACCAACATACTACGTTCACTGATCTAATGGAATAATTATTGGCGGTGACAAACTCTAGAGAGTAACGTTAAACTTGTTGCGGTAGTTAATCGTAAATAATACGTATGTGTGAGGACTGTGAGGGATGAATATATATTGCAGCCTGGGATGTATCAGCACAACGTATCGTCTACCAACATACTACGCTCGCTGATCTAATGGAATAATTATTGGCGGTGACAAACTCTAGAGAGTAACGTTAAACTTGTTGCGGTAGTTAATCGTAAATAATGCGTATGTGTGAGGACTGTGAGGGATGAATATATATTGCAGCCTGGGATGTATCAGCACAACGTATCGTCTACCAACATACTACGCTCGCTGATCTAATGGAATAATTATTGGCGGTGACAAACTCTGGAGGTAACGTTAAACTTGTTGCGGTAGTTAATCGTAAATAATGTGAATGTGTGTGGACTGTGTGGGATGAAGATATATTGCAGCCTGGGATGTATCAGCACAACGTATCGTCTACCAACATACTACGCTCACTGATCTAATGGAATAATTATTGGCGGTGACAAACTCTGGAGAGTAACGTTAAACTTGTTGCGGTAGTTAATCGTAAATAATGCGTATGTGTGAGGACTGTGAGGAATGACGATATATCGCAGCCTGGGATGTATCAGCACAACGTATCGACTACCAGCATACTACGTTCACTGATCTAATAGAATAATTATTATTGGCGGTGACAAACTCTAGAGAGTAACGTTAAACTTGTTGCGGTAGTTAATCGTAAATAATGTGAATGTGTGTGGACTGTGAGGGATGACGATATATCGCAGCCTGGGATGTATCAGCACAACGTATCGACTACCAGCATATTACGTTCACCGATCTAATGGAATAATTATTGGCGGTGACAAACTCTGGAGGTAACGTTAAACTTGTTGCGGTAGTTAATCGTAAATAATGTTAATGTGTGTGGACTGTGTGGGATGAAGTTATATCGCAGCCTGGAATGTATCAGCACAACGTATCGACTACCAGCATACTACGTTCACTGATCTAATGGAATAATTATTGGCGGTGACAAACTCTGGAGAGTAACGTTAAACTTGTTGCGGTAGTTAATCGTAAATAATGTGAATGTGTGTGGACTGTGAGGGATGACGATATATCGCAGCCTGGGATGTATCAGCACAACGTATCGACTACCAGCATATTACGTTCACCGATCTAATGGAATAATTATTGGCGGTGACAAACTCTAGAGAGTAACGTTAAACTTGTTGCGATAGTTAATCGTAAATAATGTGAATGTGTGTGGACTGTGAGGGATGACGATATATCGCAGCCTGGAATGTATCAGCACAACGTATCGACTACCAGCATATTACGTTCACCGATCTAATGGAATAATTATTGGCGGTGACAAACTCTGGAGGTAACGTTAAACTTGTTAGGGTAGTTAATCGTAAATAATGTTAATGTGTGTGGACTGTGTGGGATGAAGTTGTATCGCAGCCTGGGATGTATCAGCACAACGTATCGACTACCAGCATATTACGTTCACTGATCTAATGGAATAATTATTGGCGGTGACAAACTCTGGAGAGTAACGTTAAACTTGTTGCGGTAGTTAATCGTAAATAATGCGTATGTGTGTGGAATGTGAGGGATGACGATATATCGCAGCCTGGTATTTATCAGCACAAAGTATCGACTACCAGCATATTACGTTCACTGATCTAATGGAATAATTATTATTGGCGGTGACAAACTCTACAGGGTAACGTTAAACTTGTTGCGGTAGTTAATCGTAAATAATGTTAATGTGTGTGGACTGTGTGGGATGAAGTTGTATCGCAGCCTGGAATGTATCAGCACAACGTATCGACTACCAGCATACTACGTTCACTGATCTAATAGAATAATTATTGGCGGTGACAAACTCTAGAGAGTAACGTTAAACTTGTTAGATAGTTAATCGTAAATAATGTGAATGTGTGTGGACTGTGAGGGATGACGATATATCGCAGCCTGGAATGTATCAGCACAACGTATCGACTACCAGCATATTACGTTCACCGATCTAATGGAATAATTATTGGCGGTGACAAACTCTGGAGGTAACGTTAAACTTGTTGGGATAGTTAATCACTCACGGGTAATGTATCGCTAATTATTTCCTCTATGTCAACCCTCCGTCAAGGTTTATTTGTGTTTCTGCCAGTGATTATTTTTCAGGCAGTCGCATCTTTGTTTATTTTCGAGTAAATTTTCTGAAATTAGTTATATTCCATAGTAGTGTTTACCAATCAATTATCCCTTCCTAATTTTGTATTCTGTGTTGCAGTTATTTTATCCTTACTCTGCTCGTTTAGGTAATAAACTGGGCTTTATTATTCATAATAAGAGTTAAAAATACTCGTTGTTTCCGGTCATGACGGGATGTCAGCTTCCGGTCCTAAACTAGGTATTGTCTTCCTCTTTCAGCCCTTCAACCTACATTTTCCTACAGGCACATACATAGAACACTCTATTTTTTAACTCTCTGTAAGTCACGTGATGTACAATAGTGTATAACAGTTTAATATACCATGGCAAATTAGAACTCCATGGAGGATTACGTTTGTAGGTATTTAAAGAAGTCATCTCAAGCAATATCAAAGTCAATATTACTTCGGCCTTAGCAGAAAATCATGCTATAAAAACATTATTTGAGATAATTATATACATTACTGTGAAGTATTAGGGTACTAAGTATTCAGAGTGATTACTTAAGGTACATGTTTTTTAATCAACCCTAACCTACGGAAATCGCTTTTGTTTTAATAAAATATGATTTAAGACTACGAAATGAACATAAGAACAATGAATGTTTCTTAATATATTTAATTTCTTTCAGTCATATTTCATATACGGTACATCCCAAATTCAAAATTCTTATCATCAGCAGTTTTTTCATGGTATGATTTCAAGATATCCCATTTTACTACTTTAAAATGTCTAATTCTACAAGGAATTACTAAAAATTGTGTTACTTTCTTTTCTTCATAGACGTAATATAAAACACGATAATTTTGAAAATAAAATATTAAGACAACTATTGTAAAATCATTTGGGTAACATTTGTTACCTGGTGTAAACAAGAAATACGTTTATACGGGACTAATAGTGGTTGGAACCTGGTTCACTGCAGTTATATTGGTTTTTGTTACTCTTGTCGTTCTTAATCTAATATAGTATTGTTTTCTTGACGCAAATTGTATTTAAACCGTTTTTGTACCCTATGGCTGACTAGCAATAGGGGAGTAAAATGATTTTAGATTGAATATTATAGTTAAGGAACAAAAACCAATGTCTGCCGGTAAAGCAGACTCCTAAATTAATTAAGGACGTGACCTTTTAGCTAGCAATGGTATAATGTACATAATGTTGATAACCATTTCACTTTGAGTTTTTACGTAGAGCCGTACTTATAAATACAATAGAAAACCAATTGTATAAAGATACATTCCCAAAAATGAATATGTAGAAACCACAATTTTAATACTTTTATCCAGAACTGTCTGCGTCATTGAAATCAAGTTGGCATTGTTACAAGCACTTTAATTCCGTAGAGGTAAATAAATATTATGGCAACCATGTTATACAGGGTGATACACGAAGACATGCAGAAACATCGGGAGCTCATTATACGTGTCACAATAATGACAGTGCTTTTCTCAAAAACTACTTAACAGTTCTGGGACAAGTTTTATTCAATTTATCAGTTAAAACCCCATAAGAAACGATTTCATTTGCCCCTTAATCTGCCTTACAGAATTCCAGGAATGTTTTACATGATGAGCTGAAATCCGTGCGAAATCTTTCGCTGGCCGTAACTCGCTAACTGAGCATTTCAGGACCCGTGTTTATGGAGGCTTTTTTCAATTTATTTACATGTAGAATGAGCTCTCACGGCTTCTGCATGTCTGCGTGATTCACCCTGTATAACTGTTATTTCCAAGCACCGCAAACTTGTAACTTGCAAGTTGTTATTTTTTAATCCATGTTGTTGCTTTGTGTAAAAAACAGTTACAAGCTAATAACTTTATTGGCTAAGCGTAAGGTAAGCTGCTAACTTGGATAATAGGTCAGTAGGTCAGGTATATACCTCTGTCTGTAAGTCTACATTCGAAAAATATTAAAACTGTGTTTTCATAAATGTTTTGATTATGGAAGCCAACCATATTAATACTAAATGGTTAAAAATGGTGAGTTTCCGTCTCTTTGTCAATTGTTTTTGCCGGTGTTATAACTATTATTTACGTTTTTTGCCGGTGTTATAACTGTTATTTACGTTTTTGTCAGTTTTATAACTGTTATTTACGTTTTTTGCCGGTTATAACTGTTATTTACGTTTTTGCCGGTATCAAACTTTTATTTACGTTTTTTTGTCGGTGTTATAACTGTTATTTACGGTTTTTGTCGGTGTTATAACTGTTATTTACGTTTTTTGCCGGTGTTATAACTGTTATTTACGTTTTTGCCGGTGTTATAACTGTTATTTACGTTTTTGTCGGTGTTATAACTGTTATTTACGTTTCTGATGGTTGATTTTGAATGTGTTCAGCTGACAAAAATATTATTTTATAAAAAATATCCTTATTTTTTCATAAATAGATACGTAAAAAATGTTAAATCAGCGCCGGCTAAAACCATATTAACAGACCCTTAAGGTCGAAGATTTCAGTCACTTTATCTAGTTGTTCGACCGTGATATAACTATTACTTACGTTGTAACGGTATGTTAGTAAGGAAGAATAAATAAAAACATAACTTCATATTATTTCTACAGCATGATACTCTCTTTCCGACTCCTAAAAACTTCTTTTAATTACTTCTTTTTGGGGCGATTCCTAAGTTATACCCCCAATGCAGGGTTGGTGTTTATTACATACCTCGGATCCAGTAACGAGGTACTGACCACCGAAGTGTTTACTTTATTGAAACTCTAATTCTCTAAATCACGCCCAATTCATAAAACTCTCCTTTTCTTAAACTACGAATAGACATTTTCACAGTAATTAGCAACAATACTGCTGTAGTACCTGCTCACGTTTCTCTGCAAAACGCAATATCGCAATACTCGTTAGATGTTCCGTGGCGAGTGGCTTGGCACAATTAGGGAGGAGGGGGTAATGGTGGGTAATTACAAGGGTGGAGGGGGCTGAGGCTTGCGAGATAAGATTGTTATCAACGCGTACCTGCATTACGAGGAATTAAAACCAGGTCTTATCTAAACAGCTTAACCGCGGAGTCGTTCTTCATTCTTGACGGCAATCGCCGCCAACTGCAATTAATCTTGTACTTTTACCCTTTCAGGCTCAAAGTAGTTCTTTAGGTTTTGCTTATTACTTCCCCAATACAACATCTATGTAAATTAGGTAATCACTGCCTTTGTTGCGAAAAACCCCAATAGTTTAACAATAAACGCAACGCTCCGTTTCATTAGATAAAGTGTTTACTAATATTTCTCGCCATGACAAAGCACACTTTCTCGTGGTTTATTATTTAGATACATCATTGTAATATATTTGCTATCAGAGGGACTTCAACGTAAAACATTTTTACTGAATATTTTTTTATTGTTATTAGACATATTTTAAACAAAAACTATCATATTTAACATGTAAGTCCCTTCTACTACTTTGAATAATTATTTGAATTTACCTCAGCTTTCTCATTATTTTGGGCTCCCAGCCTTACGATTCCCTGCAGTGGCTGCTATTCTCCCACCATTAAATTCCCTAGACTGCTGCTATTCTCCCACATTTCAGATTCCCTAGGGTGCTGCTATTCTCCCATTATTAAGATTTTCTATAGTGCTGCTATTCTCTCACCATTGAGATTTCCCATAGTGCTGCTAATCTGCCAGCATTGATTCCCTATAGTGCTGCTAATCTCTCAAGATTAAGATTCTCTATAGTGTTGCTATTCACCCACATTAAGATTCCCTAGAGTGCTGCCATTCTTCCAGCATTAAGATTTCCTAGAGTGATGCTATTCTCCTATTATAAGATTCCCTATAGTGTTGCTATTCACCCACATTAAGATTCCCTAGAGTGCTGCTATTTCCCCACCATTAAGAATCTCTATAGTCTTGCTATTCTTCCATCATTACGATTTCCTATAGTGTTGTAATTCTCCCAGCATTAAGATTTCCTATAGCTCTGCTATTCTTCCAGTATTATAATTCCCTATAGTGTTGCTATTCACCCACATTAAGATTCCCTAGAGTGCTGCTATTTCCCCACCATTAAGAATCTCTATAGTCTTGCTATTCTTCCATCATTACGATTTCCTATAGTGTTGTAATTCTCCCAGCATTAAGATTTCCTATAGCTCTGCTATTCTTCCAGTATTATAATTCCCTATAGTGTTGCTATTCACCCACATTAAGATTCCCTAGAGTGCTGCTATTTCCCCACCATTAAGAATCTCTATAGTCTTGCTATTCTTCCATCATTACGATTTCCTATAGTGTTGTAATTCTCCCAGCATTAAAGTTTCCTATAGCTCTGCTATTCTTCCAGTATTATAATTCCCTATAGTGTTGTTATTCTCCCACATTGATTCCCTAGAGTGCTGTTACTCTCCCACCGTTAAGATTCCCAATATTGTTGCTTTTCCCGCACCATTAAGTTAAGATTCCCTATAGTGCTGTTATTCATCCTGCATTAAAATTCCCTATAGTGTTGTTATTCTCCCACATTGATTCCCTAGAGTGCTGTTACTCTCCCACCGTTAAGATTCCCAATATTGTTGCTTTTCCCGCACCATTAAGTTAAGATTCCCTATAGTGCTGTTATTCATCCTGCATTAAAATTCCCTATAGTGTTGTTATTCTCCCACATTGATTCCCTAGAGTGCTGTTACTCTCCCACCGTTAAGATTCCCAATATTGTTGCTTTTCCCGCACCATTAAGTTAAGATTCCCTATAGTGCTGTTATTCATCCTGCATTAAAATTCCCTATAGTGTTGTTATTCTCCCACATTGATTCCCTAGAGTGCTGTTACTCTCCCACCGTTAAGATTCCCAATATTGTTGCTTTTCCCGCACCATTAAGTTAAGATTCCCTATAGTGCTGTTATTCATCCTGCATTAAAATTCCCTATAGTGTTGTTATTCTCCCACATTGATTCCCTAGAGTGCTGTTACTCTCCCACCGTTAAGATTCCCAATATTGTTGCTTTTCCCGCACCATTAAGTTAAGATTCCCTATAGTGCTGTTATTCCTCCTGCATTAAAATTCCCTATAGTGTTGTTATTCTCCCACATTGATTCCCTAGAGTGCTGTTACTCTCCCACCGTTAAGATTCCCAATATTGTTGCTTTTCCCGCACCATTAAGTTAAGATTCCCTATAGTGCTGCTATTCCTCCTGCATTAAAATTCCCTATAGTGTTGTTATTCTCCCACATTGATTCCCTAGAGTGCTGTTACTCTCCCACCGTTAAGATTCCCAATATTGTTGCTTTTCCCGCACCATTAAGTTAAGATTCCCTATAGTGCTGTTATTCCTCCTGCATTAAAATTCCCTATAGTGTTGTTATTCTCCCACATTGATTCCCTAGAGTGCTGTTACTCTCCCACCGTTAAGATTCCCAATATTGTTGCTTTTCCCGCACCATTAAGTTAAGATTCCCTATAGTGCTGTTATTCCTCCTGCATTAAAATTCCCTATAGTGTTGTTATTCTCCCACATTGATTCCCTAGAGTGCTGTTACTCTCCCACCGTTAAGATTCCCAATATTGTTGCTTTTCCCGCACCATTAAGTTAAGATTCCCTATAGTGCTGTTATTCCTCCTGCATTAAAATTCCCTATAGTGTTGTTATTCTCCCACATTGATTCCCTAGAGTGCTGTTACTCTCCCACCGTTAAGATTCCCAATATTGTTGCTTTTCCCGCACCATTAAGTTAAGATTCCCTATAGTGCTGTTATTCCTCCTGCATTAAAATTCCCTATAGTTTTGCTATTCCTCCTGCATTAACATTTCCTGTAGTGTTGCTATTCTCATTTTAAAATTTATCAAAATGGCTGTGAAAAAGGAATTTGCTGTTTCATGGTTACAAACATCAGTTGTGTTTGTTTTGGTTTGCTTACATGGTTATCTTCTTGTTACTAATAATAATTATTATTGAAAATTTAACCTTTTTTCTTCAGGATAAACGAACATTGTAGTATTTTAATAAAAATAAAAGCTAGCCTTTGCTTAAATTTAACAATGTTAAAACGAAAATTATTTTTTATTTTAATATTATTATTTATAACTTTCAAGCACCCTAAAATGATTTATGAATCTAACGGGAAAGTACGCTGTAGTCGTTGTAGGGGCATGCTGGCAGGTTAGACAGCTGATTACAAGTTTTGTACTGTTGATGGCCGAGATCCTCTTGTTGCTGACGCTCTATCAAAGGAGTACTCTCCCGGACCTAACTATCATCGACTGTATCATCCACCTATGTTTCGCCACCTATACACAAGTAACAATTTAAGTTTGGGTTTGTTTTGGTATTATTTTTAACTATACATAGATTTCAAATTGCCAAAAGCTGTAAACCCTTTTTCCACGAAAATAGTTAGTGTAAGTATTCCTCATTTTGTTTTTTTTCTTTTTTTAAGCAAACGTTTTCTCTTATGATGCCCATGTAATTGCCCCGAAAAGTAAACATCTTATAGGGAAGAAAATATAATGGTTGCGACGCTGTGAATGAATTGAAACTATTTCACAACACGTATAGAGACAATTAAATAAATCTACTACAGGATTTTCGTAATTTTGAAATAAATTATATCATTTAAAAATTTAGTGACTTTAAGACAATGTTAGAAGAATCACCTTTTTAACCCATACTTTTGTACAAGACTTAACGTGGTTGATTTTAATATAAATTTTACCACGTTAATTTTTTTTATATGTGACCTTAAATATAAGTTAACTACAGATAGTAACACACAACCACGGTTACAATACTTAAAAGAACAATCATTCATTCAACATCCTGTTTAATGACGTTGGGAGATATTAGTTATTTGCAATGTATTGACGTAAAAACATTACCGAGAATATAAGTTATCATGCAATCATAGTCTTCCAAGTCATAAAAATTATGTTGGTTTTGGAATTTGGACAAATCAAAAAGTCCTCAAAAAGAGTATGATATATACTATACTTGATTTTATCAAGTCCGGAACGAATTAATATATTATAAATGGATCTCATAAAAGTCTAACTATGATTTTTAGGAAGGGAAAGGAATATTTTATTTTGTCTATAACTTCAGGAAGACGGTGGAAATTCTTATATGAAAGTCTTAAGTAATGCTCTTATTATTGAAGTTACTATTATTTTTGGCGGGCTATGGATGTATGCTTTGCAAGGGAAAACACTTTCTTTTTGCGTCACAGACCGTCATGCATGTTTATGTTTTCCACATAATTTAATAGTAGAATGACAGCTTTACCGAAACTGTAAACAAACCGTTACATAAACATCTGATCTGAACTAACACGCCATTTAAAGCATGTTTTAATAAAACTACCAGCAGTCAACAACGAGGCAATGAGAATGGTGTCTGTAATCAGCTATGATGGAGAGTATATATTATTATTATTTGGATATTTGTAAAGAGCAGAAAACAGAAGGAAGTGTAAATGACAATACGACTGATGAAGTGAAGCAAGCAAGGCAAAAATAACTGGGTAAATTACGTAAAGGCATCGCCAAGTTCTATCCCCATCCTTTAGACAATGGCTATTTCTGAATTTGTATTTATTATACAGGATAAGTGGTTTTCCTTTCTTTGATTGATCAAACTAACATCATCATAATTTCATATAAATGAATAAATCAACAATTTCTTAAATAAATAAAAAAATAAATAAGTAAAAAAATATCAAAATTGAACTATATATATATATATATATATATATATATATATATATATATATATAGAGAGAGAGAGAGAGAGAGAGAGAGAGAGTTATTGAAATTAAAAAATAAGGCTATTGCCGCTTATACAAATTTAATGTAAATAAAAGTAATTTGAATAAGGTATTTGGTCTTCCGATCATATGTTAGTTTGGTTATTTAAACGCATATGTGACAGATACGGCCAAATACAAAATAATTTAATCGTAAAAGTGAGGGCTCTGTGGTGTAATTGTAGCACATTCACCCGGCAAGTGAGAGATCCGGGTTCGAGTCCCGGCGGAGCAAGTACTTTTTGAGATTCAATGTTTATTGAAATTAAAAAGTAAGGCTATTGCCATTATATATATATATATATATATATATATATATATATATATATATATATATGTATATATAAAACATTTGCAGAATTCAAAAGGTTAAAAGTTACATAAATATAATAAATAGTTGTTTCGATTATAATAATAAATAAATTGATTTTACAGACATTAAATAAAACAGAACAGTAACAGATAAAATAACTTAATAAAAAACAACAAAGGACAAAATAAAATATTTTACAAATATTTACAATTTTAAATCAAAGAATTTGTCAAACAAAACATAGAAATCATCCACTGTAAAAATATCCTCTAGATGATAGTAACCGAACCTACGAACCTTGACGTGGCAGTACTCAGCGCTCTCGTTTTTGCTACTACATTAGTTACACAACGTAGTTAATTACACGTCTGCAAAGCACGGCGTCCTTAGTTACGTCAAAAACGACGTCTTGAAGATGAGTTACAGGTCTAACCTTGTTAGTTGGGGGTTAGCTGTTCATTTAGTTAGTACTCACGAAAAAGTATTACGCGTTGAATCAATATATTCTCTATTTAACTATATACTTCAAAACTTGTAGCTTGCAAAAAGTTTGTAAATAACTTAAAATTAAATTAAACGAAGGAGCTTTAAAGACGGCGTGTTAACAAGATAGACCCAGGCTTGCCAACTTCCTGATACTAAAACTTATGGATAACAATATAATCTCCAATATTCAAAACTTTTTTAAGAAATTGTAATTTTATCAAAGTTGTCTAAAAATTCATTTTCATGTAATTGCATACAGTTTTGTACGTTAAAATAATGTGCAGTTTTTTTACGTACGCTTCCATCACAATTTTCTCTCTCATTCGTACGAAAAAGTCTTTCTTATGAAGCAAAAAATCATCTATTAATTAAATTAAACGAAGGAGCTTTAAAGACGGAATGTTACCAAGATAGACCCAGGCTTGCCAACTTCCTGATACTAAAACTTATGGATACAATATGATCTCCAATATTCAAAACTTTTTTAAAGAATTGTAATTTTATCAAAGTTGTCCAAAAATTCATTTCCGTGTAATTGCATACAGTTTTGTACGTTAAAATAATGTGCAGTTTTTTTACGTACGCTTCCATCACCATTTTCTCTCTCATTCGTACGAAAAAGTCTTTCTTATGAAGCAAAAAATCATCTATTAATTAAATTAAATTAAGCGGAGGAGCTTTAAAGACGGCCTGTTAACAAGATAGGCCCAGGCTTGCCAACTTCCTGATAGTACAACTACACCTTATGGATAACAATATGATCCCCAATATTCAAAACTTTTTTAAGCAATTGTAATATTATCAAAATTGACTAAAATTCATTTTTATACAATTTCATACAGTTGTGTACTTTAAAATAATGAGCAGTTTTTTACGTATACTTCCATCACCATTTCCACTATAATTCTTGGTAAAACGTCTTTCTAACGGGGCAATAAAAATCATCTATTGTGAAAAACGTAATAGTGGAAAGTCTTACTGCTCTCAGTTTAGAACAGTTTTGAATAGTCGGAGACTTTTACACCATACAGTGAACTAGCTGAACCGGCCACGCTTCGCTTTGGCTTGGTTGACGGTTGTGAGAACACGTTACTTAGTTACACGGTCAAGTGAAGATCAGGAAAAGTTAAAACGTTTTATGTACGAACACGGCGTTTTGCAACGCACCAAAGTTTGCCCTCCGTAGAATTTGATATTTTACTGATAGGTACTATCTCGAGGGATGTTTTCAAGAAAATGTATCAAAGAAACCCAATTTCGATCATAAAGTGTTTTCTTTCGGCTCTTTTCATTTACCTTCCATGTAACCAAATTCGATTACCTTATGTGCAAACATTCACGGATTTTTACAATGAGGTTGTTTTCATAACAGCGTTTAATAGTATTTTCATTGCATTAGATAGTTTATTAATCATTGGTGCAATCTGAATTTAAAATTAGGCAATGACGTCTTCTATGCAACCTGCATTACACTACTGATCAAGCACTTTACAATAAAAATTTTCTAAATTTTAAATGTAAACAAATGTTTCTGCCTCTTTGAGGAACTTCAGCTGAGAGTATTAACAGCTGTTAAGTATCAGTTCGCTTAGTATTATGTGTCGTAGCGCAGTCTGTCGGATCCAATATAAAACACTCTAACATCAACAACGATTTATAATTAAAAAATTAATTAAATAAACTATTATTAAATTGGACCAAATTTACTCTAGTATGTATGCCTATGTTACTTCCAGAAACGTGTAGAATCACTGTACAAAATTTCACGATGTTTCGTGCATTGGTTCCAGAGTTATAACGGAACATAAAAACAAACATTCGCATTTATATATATAGATTTGTATTTGTCTATCTCTGCCAGGCGGTTTAAACGATATTATGTACACTGGTCGGGCAGGGTGCAGTAATCAAATAAGTTCCAAAGCCCAACAATGGAGGGGAAGACGCACACAATGAACCAACATTGCCGCTGTTCCTGAGCAGACAATAGCAGACGAAGTTAGCCAGATACAGCGTTAACACCTGTGTATTAAATGAACAATTTACTTTCCTAGGGGTTACATTATTAAATGATTAATTTGATATTTGCAATGCATTGTGAATGCATCTCAAGTGAAGGATAGATTATCAATTTCCAGGATCAAGTCCTTTGTTACGTAATAATTTAGAACCTTCAGTTTTAAAGACAGTTACTAAAGTTTTATAAATGGTTAGAAAATTAACCTTAAAGTGAAGTCTAAATCGGTAGTAATTGTGTTTTTGCGATAAAAGGATCGTGAGGGTAACGATAATTTGCCATCGTTCAGTGATACAAAAAAAATCAGTAACACTACGTTTAAAGATCTGCAGTCTGATCTCTTCTTCAGGTAAACAACAAACCTAATCTAGATTGTAATTATGTGATTGTTTAGTTATTTACCTGAAGAAGAGATCAGATTGTAAATCTCGAAACGTAGTGTTACTGAGTTTTTTGTATCACTGAACGATGTCAAATTTACGGAAAAATCCAGTTTCTTTCACAATTGTTATATAAAATGTATTAGTGTTACGGTTCACTTTATTATCTTGTTTCGTTATAGTTATATTTTTTAAACCAATTTTAATTACTATCTTTAAAGTAATGATTACTAACATGATTGTTACTTCTTGTTTGGAGTTTATTTTTGACGATGGAAGGATTTTGAAGGAAACAAGATTTTTCAGGAAATGTTCCATTGTTCAATAATACAACAAATCAGTAACACCACACAATTTAAGGTTAACTTTATAATTCACCTTTAACATTAATATTTGAGTGAAAAATAAGTCATATATTTTGCTAATATCCGGAAAAAAATCATGATTGCTACGTGATTATTTTAATTTTCATTCGTGTCTAATTATTAAAATGCTATATTAATAATTGTTTGTCACTATTGTTTAGCCATCTTAAGTTATTGTAAAATTTTCCAAATTGCTATACCGTGGGAATTTAAATAAATAAATCAAGTTTAGCACCGGCTCATTATTGATTTAAATCCTACAATTGTCCTGGAATATAGGAAACAATCATTGGAAATCACTAACAATCTCTCTTCTGTACAGGTTCATGGTGGTGCTGGTCTGTCTGATATTCAGCGTCCTGTCCACGATAGAGGCCTACTCCAACTTCGCGAACGAAACTCTATTTTGGATGGTGAGTTCAACAAGCAAGCCATTTTAGATGTTCTATAATTTTTTGGGTTTTATGCAAGTTTCGATAACTGTTTACGTCCCTAACGCTGAGGAATATTTTGAAAGAAATAGCCAGTTTATAACGCTACGAATGGTTTCCTCTTGCCTCAAATGATCAAGTAAAAAGAAGATAATTTATGTTCAACGCAAAGTCTACAATCAGATGGCACTAAAAGACTTCTATCAATATTTTTGTTTTTTAATGCCTTTTATACGTTTTCTACTTTATTTCAAAACTTTAAGGGTAAGTTTAATATGGAGTTTTATGATAGTATGGTTTGGATTCTAAAGTCCTTGATAAAATTAGCTCTGGCTAACATAAGCCTTAACAGATTTATGTACAATGTAGTCGGCAGTGAGTGTAATATCGAAATATTAACTTTACAATTTATCTTTAACATGAATGTTTTAGTGAAAAATAAGCAATGAAATAAAATGAAATGAAAAATGCCTTTATTAAAGAGGTAGAGTTAGGGCTATTAAGCCCTCTCTACTACTTAACCCTACCTCAGTTAAGCCTCACCCTCACATAAGCCTTATACTATACTAAAATATCAAACATATATATTTAAAATACATTTTCAGAACATATTTTACATTTAAAATATATTTTTAAATTTATCTTGATTTTATTTTAGCATGTGTGCTAAAATTATCTCTGGCTAACTTAAACCTTAACAGATTTACGTACAGTGTACTCGACAGTGAGTGTATCAATACTGAAATGTTAATTTTACAATTTATATTTAGCATGAATTATTGAGTGAAGAATAACCCTTATATTTTGCTAAAATATCAAACAAATGAACGGAAAAACATTTTCAGAACATACTGTATATTTACAATATATATTTTTTAATTTATCTCAATTTGATTTTAGCATTGGTGCTAAAATTACCTTTGGCTAACTTAAACCTTAATAGACTTATGTACAGTGTACTACAAGTAAGTGTATCAAAATCGAAATGTTAACTTTACAATTTGTATTTATCACGAAGTTTTTAGTGAAAAAATAAGCTTTATATGTAACTAAAATATCTAACAAATATAATGAAAATATATGTTCAGACGTATTTTATTTCAAATATATTTTAAAATATATCTAAATTTTAATTTAGCATCTGTATTAAACTATTAAATTACTTTTGTTACTAATAATTTCATTGACGTTAAAATAACTTTTTCTAATTTATGGAACCTCTTAGAGTTCCCTGGAAGAATTTGAAATAATTTTGTATTTTCGATACTCTGGGTTTTATTTGATTAACAGCCACAAAACAGAGTAGGTACGTACAGTCTCCTAACACCAGAAGACCAGTACCTCCCAACGTGGTTTACCGACACCCCTCACTATAAATTGCCGAAAAGCATTGCAAATCAACCTGCAATGGGCACTAATTTGGCTTATAGCTCATGTGTCGACTGGGCGGCAGCTTGGTATCAAATGTGCAGAGGCAATCAAATTTAGCCATCACGACCAACGTGCCCGGTAGCTGTTACCTGTTTTACCAGTCGTAACAATTGGTATACTGTTGTAAAATATTCAACTGGGTCTATTTCAGTGTATTACTATATCATATTAAGATTTAATCTGGTATGATCCATCAATATGACGGATATAAGTGCGTTTTCATGCAATTACAAGACTATAAATCTACATTTGTTAAAGATGTAATGAAACACGAAATGTTTAGGTCAATTTTGATCTTGCTGAAAAATCATACACGTACTTAAAGATTGTTTTTTGTTTATTTATTAAATTCCTTTTACTAAATAAAAAAATATTTTAACACATAATAATTAAATGTCTAAATGTATATTTAAATCGCTAAACGTCGTAATATTTGAAACGTTTAATATTTTGTTTTGACAGATATGTATTGCATTAATTAAAAACTTGAGTAATATTTTTAATTTACCAAACACTACACGACATAAAAAACTTACAATGTCTACACAACTTTTATGAATTTGATTTGCCTCCATAAAAATGCTACACTGCAGGATTAAAAGCTAAAGTATGTTTGGTCCCAGCTTTATATTCAGGTAAAGGCAAGAACTACAATCTTAGTAATAATATATGTTTTAAACACTGTATACTTACAAAGCTGGAAATATAACAGAATGTGCTTAGTATAATAGTGCCTATAATAATGCTATAATATATAATAGTGCTTAGTAACATATTACTAGTGAGTCAAGGGGAGATTCGGAGTTATTTACGAAATATTTATAACTCAGAAACATCATTTACTAATTTAAAACATCTGTTTTTTAGTCATAGCCATAATTTATTTACTAGTACATAAGGACATAAGCGAAATTAAGGCCACGCGGCTTTTTCTTACATCTTAACCTTATCAAAATACAACTACTAAACAAATATATAACTGTAGTAGAAAAAATTATTACCTTAAATATGTTTATTATTATTTGAAATTAGGTTGAATTTTTGTTCAATAAAAGTAAAAACTAAAACTAAAATTACTCTGCATAATAACATACATTATATTACAAATAAAATATATTTTCAAAGCCAACCATCGCATCCATGGTAATGATTGTCTATTGTGCAGGTTAATGTTCTCCTATGTTATTGCCTGATCGACAAATTAATGATAGATAATATCAATATAATTAAAAGCCAGGTTCAAAGAGATTTTCAATGTATTGTGTTAAGTGAACTTATCTAGATAAGACACTAATTATGGTATGTTCAACAATAGTATTTTGGCGATCCAAACGATTATAATGAGTCAATTCTTTACTATTTTACTTTACTACATAGTTGCAGTAATCTGCTTTTAATACACAGGTTATATTTGATAATAATAATTATTTTACGGTTCTTTCTAAGTAGGAAATAAATACTTATGGATGTTTTGGTAATAAGTAATTGGTAATGGTACTTTTAGTAAAATAATTCGTTCACGATTTATGCAATAAACGTGATAAATGTATTAACTGTGCTTAGCCCAGACTGGGGGGGGGGGAGGAGCACATGTCAGGATACCACACAAAGTTGACATACTGACCATTCAAGCATACGATTATTCACTTTTCCTACAATTTGTATTACATTATCTAATATATATACAACCGCATGTGTAAAACTGACTGACTGACTGACTCACTCACTCACTCACGTATACTAATTCTAACACCTACTTCCAGATGAGTTAGAGACTTGAAATTTGGTACACAGATAGCTTTCCACGTGTAACCACCAGGAAAATCCCGAAAAGTGAGAATTTTTCATTTTCAACCCCTCAAAAAAATTCCCAAAAAATCGCGCATTCTTCACCCCTGCAGGCATTTTTTGTAAGCCCGATAGCGGGCGAACCGTTGGAGCTAGCTCGGATCTGACGGAAAAATTTATGGTCAGGAATGAAGTGAACTACAAAAAAAGGTCTAATGACTTTTTGCTCTATCTTCCACGGTTAAGCGACAAAACGCTCGAACATTTGAAATTCCAGAGATTTTTTCGATAAAAATAATGTTTCAAGCCCGATAGCGGCCGAACCGTTGGTCGTAGCTCAAATCTGATTGACCCATCAAATTAGCAAATTGCGCGATCTACAGAAAAGGTCTAGTAATCTTTTGCCCTATCTCGATTGGTTTGGCCGAAAAACGTGATTATGTACAATTTTGTTGTAACTTTTACGCGAAACTTTTGTTTTTTGGGGTCGATAGCGGCGAAACCATTGGTCGGAGGTCAAAATAAGACTAACGTTTTATTTAGGAAATAAGATGACCTACAAAAAAGGTCCAGTGACTTTTTACTATATTTCCCTTAGTTTGACCGCAAAACGCGATTAAGTGAAAATAATTGGACATTTTCGCCTAAAAATTTACATTCCGGGCTTGATAGCGGCTAAACGGTTGGTCGTAACTCAAAACAAATTTTAAACGGGATTTAGGAAATCACGTGATCTACAGAAAAGGTTCAGTGACTTCGGGAGTTGGCTGAGCGTTAGCTAAGCGTCAATAGTAGATAGGGACAGAGGAATATTTATTATGTTCACAGACACAATACCCTCTAAAAAAAGGCCCAAGTGTGTCATTAACCCCCGGTAATATTAACCCCCCCCCCCGGGGATTTCCTGGTATGACCTGATAACCTCCTGTACATTCAACCCCCTGATGTGTTAACCCCCCTGGTAACATTAAACCCCCCCAGGGAATTTCCTGCCATGACCTCATGTCCGAATTTTACCAGTCACCAAATCTCTTAACCCCCCCCCCCCTGGGAAGATCCTGGTATGACCAGATAACCCCCTGGAGACTTATCCCCCGGTAACGTTAACCCCCCTGGGAATTTGTTCATATGACCAGACAATAATCCTGACGAAAATTAAACCCCCTCTTGTCTTAAACCTCCTTAACATTAATCACCCACCCAGGGAATTTCTCGCCTTGACTAGATAGTCTCCTGGTGATATTAAACCCCCTGTTCGACTTAAAATACTGCCTTGAGGTCGGTTTTTATTATGTTTATACTAAACAATTCAAGATAGCTGACCCGTGCAGACTTTTCTCCCGAGCTCATTTCTGGCTAAACCATTAGCTTAAACTTAAACACTTTATTAAATATCCATTAATAGGATCTACAAAAAGGTCCAGTAGCTTTTTGTCGTATACCTTTCCGTAAGCCTGTTATACGCTCTCAATGGCAAAATCTTTTTTGTGAATTGGCAATTTTAAAGGTTTTTTATTTTTTCCGAATAGAATTGGTACAATTAATAACAGTTTCATATTGAATTTATATTAATTCGTAAACCAGTGACTAGTGTAAGTGGCTAATAGAGCACATCGCGAATTGGCTGAAGCGTTAGCAAAGGTTATTTTTAATTTTTTTAAACAGTTTATTTAATTCATATAATATGTCAGATTTTTGTTTCTTTTTTATAACCATACGGTATTGTATCAATCTTATTTTTATAGAACAATTATTTTATATCGCCCTTTCGAGCTCAGTGTAGCTTGTTTATCTAATATACTATACAGCCGCATGTGAAACTGACTGACTGACTCACTGATATATAGATACAAATTCTAACATACTTCTAGAAGTGCTGGAAGCGTGAAATTTGGCACACAGGTACCTTTCACAATATGACCCGGAGGAAAAGTCTGAAAACCGACTTTTTTTACTTTTAAACCCCTCAAAAAAATTCCCAAAAAGTTGCGCATTCTTCCACCCGTGCAGACATGTTTTGTAAGCCCAAAAGCGGGCGAACCATTGGTGCTAGCTCGGATCTGACGAAAAATTCATGGTCAGGAATGAAGTGAACTACAAAAAAGGTCCAGTGGCTTCTTGCTCTATCTTCCATGGTTAAGCGACAAAACGCTCGAACATTTGACATTCCAGAGATTTTTTCGATAAAAATAATGTTTCGAGCCTGATAGCGGCCGAACCGTTGGTCGTAGCTCAAATCTGATTGACCCATCAAATTAGCAAATTTGCGCGATCTACAGAAATGGTCCAGTGACTTTTTGCCCTATCTCCATTGGTTTGGCCGAAAAACGTGATTATGTGCAATTTTTTATGTAATTTTCACGTGAAAACTTTGTTTTTTGGGGTCGATAGCGGCGAAAACATTGGTCGGAGGTCAAAATAAAACAAAGGTTAGATTTAGGAAATATATGATCTACAAAAAAGGTAAAGTGACTTTTTACTATATCTCCATTATTTTTACTGCAAAACGCGATTTAAGTGAAATTTTTTTGGAAATTTTCGCCTTAAAATTTACATTTCGGGCCTGATAGCGGCTAAAATATTGGTCGTAGCTCAAAACAAATTTTCATTAGGATTTAGGAAATTGCACGATCTACAAAAAAGGTCTAGTTACATATTGCTCTATCCCCAATGGTTTTGGCCGGAAAACGCGTTTAAACGCATTACTTGTTTAAGTTTTCCGTTAAAATTGTGATTCTGGGCTACATTGCAACCAGCAGTTTAAGTTTAGCACAAATTTAAAAATGTGATTTCAATACAAAATAAGGCGATCTACAAAAAAAGAATCAGTAACTTTTTACTCTACCTTCATTGGTTTTAGCCGTAAAAAGTGATCATGTTGAAGATTGTACTTAAAAACTTACCTTCCGGGCTCGATAGTGACCGAACCGTTGGGTCTAGCTTGAATATAAAAATTGTTTTCATTAATAATTGAAGCGATCTACAAAAAAGGTTAAGGAGCTTTTTGCTCCATCTTTATTTTTTTTGGCTAATAAATGCTAAAAATTATGTAATTTTGACGTGGCAATTGTTTCTGGAGTGAATAGCGGTCGAACCTTCAGTCTTAGATTAAATATAAAAGTTTCAACTAATATAAAATGACAAGGTGTACAAAAAAGGTCCAGTAGCTTTTTGTCCGTATATCCTTTCGCAAGCCCGAAAATCGCCTTAAATAGTAAAATATTTGTCGTGAATTGGCAATTTTTTGGAGATTTTAATTTATATTCGACTAATATTTGTATAATTCATTCCAGGTTCCGATTGCACTTGCTTTGCTAGGTTAACGAGTGAATACAACTCCAGATTTGAAATTAGCTAAGAGTTAGCTAAGCGTCAATAGTAGATGAGGACAGAGTGCGTTTTAAAAAATTTAATGAAGTAGTGAATCCTTATCAACACTGTAGTATGGAATGATAATTTCCTAAGTAATTGTAACCTCTGATCAACTTTTTTTTATAAAAATTACTGTACACATATTTTTGTAGCACAGACACACATTTCCCGGAAAAGTACCATGCGTTCTTATAACCCCCCGATAACATAACCCCCCTCCCGCAAATATTCTGGTAGATGATTTCTTGATTAAATTAGACCCCCCTGAACAACCTAATAATTGATAAAGGTAGTTTTTATTTTGTTTACACTAAAACAATTCACCATAGTTGGCCAGTGCAGACTTTTATCAAAAGCGATGTACCACCTAAACCAGACGTCGTACTTCAAATCTGACAACGGAAATCGGTAGATAAAATTAAATTTCCGACAAGAAAGGTCCAGTCACTTTTTGTCGTATCTCCTAACGGTTAAGCCGTTTTAAAACGCTCTCAAAGTCAAAAAGTTTGGGTGAATCCCGGAAAATTAAAACTATGATATACGCTGACTTTAGTTACCATCAAATTCTTCTTGTCTTCTAATTTCGCGAACACATAAATTACTGTTCTACGATGTCTATTGATTATTATTATACACCACATATCAATTGGCTGAGCGTCAGCGAAGCGATATGACCCGTACGATTCTCGGAATCGGATAGAACAGGGAACATGAAACCTTATGTCCGAATTTAACCAATCTCCAAATCCATCTAATCCCCAAATTTTTTAAGAATCCACTTTGGGGGCCTGGGGGCGTAGCCCCCAGCGAGCCGAAGGCGAGTCCTATAATATATACAGCCGCATGTGTAACTGACTCACTCACTCACTGACTGACATATAGATACAAATTCTAACATACTTCTAGAAGTGCTGGAATCTTGAAATTTGGCACGCAGGTACCTTTCACAATATGACTCGGAGGAAAAGTCTGAAAACCGGACATTTTTACTTCTAAACCCCTCAAAAAAATTCGAGAAAATTCATGCATTTTTCACCCCTGCAGGCCTTTTTTGTAAGCCCGATAGCGGGCGAACCGTTGGAGCTAGCTCGGATCTGACGAAAAATTCATAATCAGGAATGAAATGAACTACAAAAAAGGTCCAGTGACTTTTTTGCTCTATCTTCCATCGTTAAGCGACAAAACGCTCGAACATTTGACATTCCAGAGATTTTTTCGCTTAAAATAAAGTTTCGAGCCCGATAGCGGCCGAACGGTAGGTTGTAGCTCAAATCTGATTGACCCATCAAATTAGCAAATTATGTGATCTACAGAAAAGGTCCAGTGACTTTTGCTCTATCTGCATTGGTTTGGCCGAAAAACGTGGTTATGTGCAATTTTATTTGTAATATTTAGGTGAACATTTTGTTTTTGGTGTCGATAGCGGCAAAACCATTGGTCGGAAGTCAAAATAAAACAAAGGTTAGATTTAGGAAATAATATGATCTACAAAAAGTGTTGAGTGACTTTTTACTATATCTCCATTAGTTTGACCGCAAAACGCGATTAAGTGAAAATATTTTGAAATTTTCGCCTACAAATTTACATTCCGGGCTTGATAGCGGCTAAACGGTTGGTCGTAGCTTAAAAAATGCGACCTAATAAGTTTTAGTAAACGACGTGTTCTACAAAAAAAGTCTAGTAACTTTTTGCTGTATGTACTTTAATAAGCCTGAAAAACGCGATAAATAGCAAAATATTTGTCGTGAATTGGAAATTTGTGGAGTTTTAAATATATATTAGGCCTATATGTGACTAATATTTGTGTAATTCAATCAGGATTCAGGCTTTGCTAGGTTAACGAGTGAATACAACCCCACATAATAAGTTGGCTGAGCGTTAGCTATGCGTCCATAGTAAATAGGGACATAATAAATTTTTATTTTGTTCACAGACACAACACCGTCTAAAATAGGGACAGGTGTGTCATTAACCCCCGGTAACATTAACCCCCCCTCCGAGGATTTCCTGGTATGACCAGATAACCTCCTGAGTAAATTAAACCCCCTAATGTGTTAACCCCCCGTTAACATTAACCCCCCCCCCCCAGGGATTTCCTGGCTTGACTAGATAATCTCTGATGATATTAAACAAACTGTTCAACTTAAAATACTGCCCTTAAGGTCGGTTTGTATTATGTTTGTACTAAACAATTCACGATAGCTGACCAGTGCAGACTTTTCTCCCGAGGTCATTCCTGGCTAAACCAAAAGGTCGCAGCTAAAATCTGACGACGGAATCGAATTAAATTTCCGACAAGAAAGGTCCAGTCACTTTTTCACGTACATCTCTAACGGTTAAGCCGCAAAACGCCCTCAAAGTCAAAAGTTTGGGTAAATCCGGAAATTAAACTTATGGTATACATACGTCCTCTGACTTTGGTTAAAACCAAATTCTTCTTGTCTCCAAATTTCACGAACACATAACTTAACTCTTCTACCACATCAATTGATTAATATTATACACCACACATCTTTTGGCTGAGCGTTAGGCGAAGCATTACGACCCGTAAGATTCTCGAGAACGGATACATAAAATTTTGGAAACTTCACGTCTTGAATTTAACCAATCACCGAAACTATACGCTTATCCCCGATTTTAGCCTACACCCAAATGGGGGCCTGGGGGCGTAGCCCCAGCGAGCCGAAGGCGAGTCCCATATAATATACAGCCGCATGTGTAACTCACTCACTCACTCACTGACTGATGTATAGATACTAATTCTAACATAGTTCTAGAAGTGCTGGAAACTTGAAATTTGGCACGCGGGTACCTTTTGCCGTGTAACCAACAGGAAAAGTCTGAAAACCGGGAATTTTTACTTTTAAAACCCCTCAAAAAAATTCCCAAAACATCGCGCATTCATCACCCCTGCAGGCATTTCTTGTAAGCCCGATAGCGGGCGAACCGTTGGAGCTGGCTCGGATCTAACGAAAAATTCATGGTCAGGAATGAAGTGAACTACAAAAAAGGTCCAGTGACTTTTTTGCTCTATCTTCCATGGTTAAGCGATAAAACGCTCGAACATTTGACATTCCAGAGATTTTTTCGCTTAAAGTAATGTTTCGAGCCCGATAGCGGCCGAACCGTTGGTCGTAGCTCAAATCTGATTGACCCATCAAATTAGCAAATTGCGCGATCTACAGAAAAGGTCCAGTGACTTTTTGCCCTATCTCCATTGGTTTGGCCGAAAAACGTGATTATGTGCAATTTTTTTGTAATTTTCACGTGAAAACTTTGTTTTTGGGGTCAATAGCGGCGAAACAATTGGTCGGAGGTCAAAATAAAACAAAGATGAGATTTAGAAAATAAATATGATCTACAAAAAAGGTAAAGTAACTTTTTACTATATCTCCATTAGTTTAACCGCAAAACGCGATTAAGTGGAAATATTTTGAAATTTTCGCCTACAAATTTACATTCCGGGCTTGATAGCGGCTAAACGGTTGGTCGTAGCTCAAAACAAATTTACACTACGATTTAGGAAATCACGTGATCTACAAAAAAGTTTAGTAACATTTTGCTCTATCCTCAACGGTTTGGCCGCATAACGCGTTTTTAAAGATTTGATTTTTTGAGTTTTACGTGAGATTTTGTATTCTGGCTATATTTTAGATAAAAACTTAGTTCTAGGCCAGATAAAAAATATGATTTGAATACAAAAATATGCAATCTACACAAAAGGTTCAGTGACTTTTTTACTCTATCTTCTATGGTTTAGCCGTAAAAACGTGATATATTTAAAATTTCATTTAAAAAACTTACTTTTCGTGCTCGATAGTGGCCGAACCGTTGGCCCTAGCTTATATGTTAAACTTTTTGTAAGTAGCTATTAATAGGATCTACAAAAAAGGTCCAGCAGCTTTCTGTCGTTTAGCTTTCCGTAAGCTGATAAATGCTCTAAATGGCTAATTCTTTGTCGTCACTTTTAGGTGTTTTAAATTTTGCAACTATAATTGGTGCGATTCATGCTGGTTCCAGATTGACCTTGTATTACTAAGTTAACGAGTGAATAAACCCCCCCCCTCCACATCGGGAGTTGGCTGAGCGTTAGTGAAGTTTTCAATAGTAGATAGGGACAGAGTGTTTTTTATTATGTTCAAAGACACAACACCCTCTAAAATAGGCCCACGTGTGTCATTAACCCCTTGTAACATTAACCCCCCCCGGAATTTCCTAGTATTACCTGATAACCTCCTGAGTACATTAAACCCCCCTGATGTGTTAACCCCCCCCCCCCCAGGGAATTTCCTGGCTTGACTAGATAATCTCCTGATGATATTAAACCAGCTGTTCAACTTAAAATACTGCCTTAAGGTCGGTTTTTATTATGTTTGTACTAAACAATTCACGATAGCTGACCAGTGCAGACTTTTCTCCCGAGCTCATTCCTGGCTAAACCAAAGGTCGCAGCTAAAATCTGACGACGGAATCGGAAGATAAAATTAAATTTCCGACAAGAAAGGTCAGTCACTTTTTCACGTATCTCTAACGGTTAAGCCGCAAAACGCCCTCAAAGTCAAAAGTTTGGGTAAATCCGGAAAATTAAAACTATGGTATACATACGTCCTCTGACTTTGGTTAAAACCAAATTCTTCTTGTCTCCAAATTTCACGAACACATAACTTAACTCTTCTACCACATCAATTGATTAATATTATACACCACACATCTTTGGCTGAGCGTTAGCGAAGCATTACGACCCGTAAGATTCTCGAGAACGGATACATAAAATTTGGAAACTTCACGTCTGAATTTAACCAATCACCGAACTACGCTTATCCCCCGAATTTAGCCAACACCCAAAAGGGGGCCTGGGGGCGTAGCCCCCAGCGAGCCGAAGGCGAGTTTTTCATTAATAAAGTCAATTCTAGTATTAAAGGCATCTCAAAAGATCACTTTAACAAATTTCCACTTTAATCCAATTTTAAACCGAGTGAATTATTACACAACCATATTGCACTTTTATAATGCAAACTGTTAACCGCGCAAAGCGCCAATCATAAATCGCCAACCGCCAATGGCGCAGTGTAGTGGTACATCGTTCATCGCGAGATAATCGGATCGAACAACGTCGAGCGAGGCTGCTGCTTGGAAGGGTGAGCGATCCTGTCCTTGCAAGCAGCCCGCCTGCCCGGCCGTTGTTAGTGGTTATGGTTCGAAAGTCTCCTTTAAGCCGCTGGACCCCAGGTTACGTATTAGAGAGGGCTTCTTAGTCTTAGTAAAATACGACATTTTTTACTTTACTTTTTATTTCTCACAATGAATTGGTAGAAATTACAGCTGCATAAAAGATTTCGGTAAGTTATTAATTTGCGCACAAGAACTATTCAGTTGGGTTAAAACTAGGGGTCTTTTTCGTTTAAGGGCCAGCACAAAAGACCCTAGCTTGCCTATTCAAAACTCAGATCACGCGATGCTTGCTCTTAAAAAAAAAAACTCGAGCTTGCAAAGTCCAAGCCCAGATCAACTCACCACGCTTTATTGAACAAGAAAAACTAGTCAGGTATAGTATGTTTGTAAGGTGCTGGCCCTTAAACGAAAAAGACCCAAAACTAGTACATTATAATATTCTCACTCATGTGTTGGACTGCTAATTTGGATTAATATTTCTTGTAATTTTCCATTGCAAAGACTGTCGGTTTACTATTCATAATATTAGAAAAAGGGTTTGTGAACTCTATAAAATTCGTTTAAATTTTTAATGAAGATAAAGATTATGCCGAAATTTTGATTAAGCGATAACCTTGATAAAAATGGGACTTTTGTGGTTACTACAGCTTGAATAAAAACGCCAGCATAATTAGTGTAATATCCACTCAGCTCAGATATGTTTTACTATTACTACAGCAGTATAAATCAGCGGATCGATTTATAAAACTAAAATATGCAAATAATTTTTATGACTACCATGACAACTCATCGAAACTTATTGGATATGTTGTAATTTGGATTGTTGCATTGGCTCATTGTAATTTAAGTTTGTATCACTTGTTGTTTTACACATAACGTAGCTATATGTATTCATTGTTTAATGTTTTCATATAACTATTTGTCTATCTTACGTTAATGCATTTCTTTCAATGCCATTATAAAAACAAAGTATTGCTTTTTGTATGGATTTTTTACCCTTATTATTTAATTTACATTCAAAAGAGATTAATTTTATGTACATAACGATCTACTAAAATAAAAATAGTTTACAATTAATAGACAGGTATCTCCGTGTATCACATTGTTGAATATTGTCTGCAGCTTTCATCCCTGTAAATACTGTAGAAACCAATAATGGTCAATCGGGCTTTATCAAATTTGAACTCTAATCGCCCCATCGGGGCAGATTATTTTTGATCGATCGTACCGCGCCGCGTCGTTATTCTCGCCAATTCAGGTACAATTATGACAACCAGTCCCATGGGTCCTGTTTGGGGTCAGATAATTTAGTACTGCCATTTAATTTTATGAATATTCGAAATAATTAATCCATTGCTTAAAATATTCTATCGTGCTATAATTAACTGTATATTCTGAGTAGCATAGTAGGGTTATGAACGCATTCCTGGTAGCGTATGTCAAACGATATCGTTAAAATATTATATAACTAACTATTGAGCCACACCCCGCTTCCGCTCGCCCGTACCAAGCTAGCTTAACAAAGAACGTGCTCCCATTGGAGCGGAGCGGGGCCCGACTCACGGAGAGAGAGCAAGGAAAGGCAAAGAAAGAACGTGGATGGCCAGCCATAGTGAAAATATATATATATATTTGAGAAGAAGAAAAAAAAAAACAAGGGGACAAAACGCAGACAAAACTACCCAGAAAAGGTTGCCTACTCAGGTGCACCTGGAGAACAAAACTATAAGTGGTCAACCACAGACTTATGGATAAAATTAAAAATCTTTATAAATTTAAGTTAGATAGAATTTAGAGCGCCAAATTTCAAAACAGGACAAGCCAAAATCACTCGGAGTCATGTGGCACAGGGCGGGTTCCTGAAAGGATAGAATTAACCTAAACTTAACTACTTAAAACTAGATAACAAACTGGATAACAATACTTAAATAACAGGCACACTGAGGACAATATCACAGCAGGGTATCACAGAGAAATAATGTCCTCAGGTAGGAAAAACCTTAGTAGCCCGCCATGGCACCGGTGTAAGGACCCGGCCCAAGAATCATGGGAGAGGCGGACATTGGAGCTGGAGCTCGTGAACCCTGCAAGCACAGAGTGCTTCTATAGCCTGTCTTGCTAGGTAAACATTTCAACAAAGTAAAAGTGTATAAACAAGTTTCAGAAGCCCTGGGTACATGAAAACAATTCAAAAGAATAAAAGTTAAGAATTAAGAGTGAAAAAAAAAGAAAATAGTAAAAAACATTTAGAAGGTAAAACTATTATAATCAATAAATATACAGGAAATTACATGTTAAAGTTATAAATTAACTGCTGTGACATAAGTAATAGTACAGTACAAAAACAAAAGGTAAGTCTAGAAAACCTTTGGTTTAAAAAAACAAAAGAAACTCATATAACCAAGTACAAAAAAATTTAAGATAAGGTCAGAATTTCAACTTTAAAGACTAACAGTAAGTAAAAAGCAAGCACAAAAGGAGTTGGAACCTTTAGTAAAAGTAGCAGGGACATCTGGGTCAAGCAGAGAGAGCTTAATATAAACATTTGGTGGTACATAAAAAAAAATAATAACCATTAATACAAGACAACTACCAAGGAAACTAAAATTATGGAAAAACTTATAAAATACACTATGTAGAGTTAATTCCTGAACCGAATTAGCTGAAACTTTCTGAAAAGCAGGGGAAAAGCTCCCTGCAGCTATAATAAGGTAAATCCCCCCCTGAAAATTTAGGGAAACAAAAGATAGCCTAAGAAACCCTTTGATTAGGCTTATATTAAACTCTAGGCCTATCTAGCTAAAAAACGTAAACTTAGAAACAGGGTGAAAACAGTTTGCCTAGAGTTGACAGAATAAAAGTTAAATCCGGAAAACATAAATCCCAATTTAAATTCCCCCAAATAACAGTTAGCCTAAGAAACAAAAAAAACAATGGGAAAAGTTAAAGTTGCCAGTTGCAAGGGGTCAGTAAAAAAAAACAATTTAGCGGCCTCCTAAGGCTGGGAGAAAAGGAGACAAGTTACTAAATAACACATAACTAATAAATACAAAACTAGAATCCCCAGAACCTATAACTTAAAATTCAGAACCACACGCTTATTGAGGTTAACCTGCTAAACGAACAAATATAAGTAAAATATAAATAGAGAAAAATTACTCACTCGTCAGTTGACACAGCCGTGTTTAGCCAGACATTTGGGGCAAAACAAAACCCAAAACTAAATAAAAGGGTATTTAAAAACAAAATAAACTTCACTAGTAACGGTCTGAACAGAAGTGAAAGTCGCTACTCTCTCGATCCAGTCGCAGACGACACCAAAAGCCTCGAAGAGTCAACGAGAGCAAACACCAACAACAAAATAAAACACTATAACAAAAAAGAGTCGGGGAAAAACCGAAAGGGGCACGAGAACTTGACCCGGCTCACTATATATCTACAATTGATCTAATTTAGTTTGAACCATCCACCTGTATCTGTATCCGTATGGGTTTGTCCTTTCTTGTGTATAGAGGTGGGTTGTTGCAAGTGGAACTGCTTCGTCTTGACGCTTCACAACTGGAACGGTTACGGAACCGCGACAGCGAAAAAGTAATAGGTTCCTCTGTAACTCTTTCGACAATGCCAACGAATGGTTCGCAACACCTGTACCTGAAACCACTGGCTAGTCAGATTTGGTTAAATAAATCATTTAAAACGAGTAGTTGACAAATTTTTTTTAAACGGCGAATTGAAGCTTTAATAATACTCTAAAACATGAAAGAATATTCGATTAAAACGTTATCTAGGGATTTCAAAATGTGTCCTCAAAATAGTTTTTTTTTTCAAAATATTATAAAATTCAGTACTTTTGTTATTTTTTCTACGGAAAGAGATTTATATTGATAGTACAATCAATATTTTTAGCATTGGAACGTATTAAACAAACACACACAAAATAAGGTGATGTTTTTTTTTTTTTTTTTTTAAAAAAGAGAGTAATCTTATAACATTCAGTTTTACAAAAAATGTATTTTTTATTGTTCTTTTGTAACAACATAATTGCAATTTTTTATGTTTGAATTCACAGTTATTCGGAATTGATCTAAAACAGGAAAAAAATATATTTTGTAAAAGAAATACGAATTATTTAGCGATGGGTGGGTCTAGGAGATCCGTTGACAGTTTTTTTTTTTTTCAAAATAACCAGAGATTGATAGATAGATAATAGAGATATATAGATAATAATATAGATGTTGGGCAAACAACTGCTTATTGTGTTGGAAGAAACTGAAACATTTACGTTAAGTATGAAGTATTACAGTAATTTGTAAACAAACAAAAACAATGTCCAGGTGTCAGATCCACGGTTACAGGTGGAACTGGTATCGGACCAGTTATCGAATTACAGGTAAAAAGGTATCGAACTGGGTGAGTGTTCTGCGAGCTCGAAATCGCTAAACACACTTGTCTCTCAGCATTGGATATCGCAACATTGTACATGTACAGGTCGATGATAGTTTATATCTCTTACTGTCGGTCCCTGATACTAAAACAATAAGATTAAGGGAAATACATATTAAATTAACTAAATTATCATTTATTATTAAATATCGATCTATCTATCTATATATATATATATATATATATATATATATATATATATATATATATATATATCGATTTAAATTAAATAACCCTTGATGATTGTGCGATAACAATGTATTTAACGAGATATATAGTTGTAAGTCTAAAATACTAATTTTTAATAGCACTTTTTTATTGTTAAATCTAGGAACACAAAGATTAATATGTACAGCACTCATTGAGGTTATTAACTCATGCGTCAACTAAGGTTTAATAGTTTTAATACCATTTAATGTAGTTGATTTGTATACTAGAGTTACATTATAATTTATAAAAATACAATTTAAGTTTATACTATTCAGAGGACGTGAGTTAGTTTTATGTAATACAAAATTTAAAAACACCTTAATATTGTCTTTTGACGTTTTACATTTTGTTTTAAATACAAACATTATATTAGACACCACCTTACATAATAATTATTTAAATTAATCTTTCAGTTATATGTTCCGTTTTAATCAAAACTAATGGATTAAAAGTCCTTTATTTGAAACTGCATTATTTCTTTGGAATATTGTTATGAATTCAAGTTTATGTTTTTTACAAAGAAAGTTGAGTCTGAAAACAATGTTCATCTCACATACGTTCAAGTTAAAAATTGTTACAGTAGTTTGAATACAGATGTTTCATATCCAAAGAATTCCTACCCTGTAACAAGAAATCTGCGTTAGATGTTGGCCTATTTAAGATGTTGTGAAACATTTCCTCAACATGAGAACTAATAAAATTTTGATATATTAGGTCCATTCTGGAATCACATTATTTTAATGTTACGAAGCCTGATTCTTTTGCTACAGATTACATTGTTTTCTCATTATTCAATTTCGTTCATACATGATCCGTAAAATATAAATCAGCCAGTACTTGTAACTTTTATTTTCATCTGATTATGGCTAAATAATAATTTTGGAATACTGCCATATTTGTCTGGATTATGGAAGACTTAAACTATAAATATGTTTTCAGCAAATTTATATTTATTTAAAATCAGGGCTAAAATTTTGTAAAATGTATAATGTCCATTTTAATAAAATTGTATAGATCCTTAATAATGTAACCTGTTTATTCTATGATATTAAAAAAACTGTCTTTTTGCAGAAGATTCATTGCTCTACAAGTACATCATAAATAGCTTACTCTAAGTACGAGGTGTGTCCAAAAAGTATCCGACCTTGACGTCTGGCATGAACTGACGTTACTCGGCAGCAACGGCAATCTGGTCCCCTTCAAAGTACTCCTCTCCACAAGCCACTACCTTATTCCAACGCTCCTCCCACTTCCGGAAACACTCCTTCAATTCATCTTGCGGAATGGCCAACAAGTCCTTCGTCGCATTTTGTTTTATTTGTTCAACATGTCAAATCTTTTTACAGCCAGAAGTCACAAGGAGCTATGTTAGGACTGTAGGGAGGCTGTTGTATTTTTAACGGTAGCGATCCAAAACAATTTTCTAATTTTTAATGACCATTCCGCTAATCGAGCCTTTGATTCCTCCGCTAGAATTCCTCAGGCTTACAGCGTTTTTTCAGTACTTACTGAATGTATTGACAACATACGAAAATATTGAGAAACCGGTGTCCTTTGATTCGGATACATTTATAAAACAGAAGGGAACTTCGTTATTATTCACCTTGAATATTCACTTACACAAAAGTTTCATGAACGTAAGCAACAAACCATAAACTAGCTCTGCTTTACAAGTCGTAAACTCAGAACGTGTTCATCGCTCTCGGTCGGTAATGCAATGCTTCTAAAGGTTATAGCTGTTGTTACACCAGCGTCCTTGATACGTGCATAGTAAGCTTTCAGACAATGCAACAAGCGGAGTGTGAAGTTTAGCCGATTTTATTATTCTAAATATGTTGTGTTGCACAGTTTACTTTTATTTGTTAGCCACTAAAAACGTTAATCACAAACAATGAGGACGAGTTTGTAAGCCACTGATCTTTCGAACAATCAAAATTATTCAATTACTGACACACAATTTTTAAATGTTTCTGTTTATTACGTCATAATACAGTCAGGTAAAGATAAGATTATAATGCTCAAAATATGTGAATTTGAACATATGTTGTATTCGTTACAAAGAGTGTTCATAAAATTGAAAACATAAATAAGATTTTCTTTTTAATTGTGCTGTAATGGAGATCTAGTAAAATTTACATATACAAGGTAGGAATAACTCACACCACCTATAACTAACATTATCAAGGTTGCTTGTACAATTAAAGCCTATAGCTCATTTCATTCTCCAGATGTACTGTGGACAGATAGACGAACAGATAATCATACAGAAGAGCAAACTTTACATTCTTCACCAGGCAAAAGAAAAATTAGGTCCTAATGAATGATAGGATTCAGTGACTAACCAAAATTCAATGATGGGAAATGCACCTTTAGAAACTCATTGTTGTGAATGTAGAAAAGAAGTTTCATGCAAAATTTGAATATTATTGACGAATATTTCTTGGGATATGTTGCTATCATGAACAAAAATGTGAATGTATACATGTATATGTTAAGATAAGTTTCATATCAGTGTTCTAAGAATAGAAGTCTACGCACAGTCACCAAAACATTATGTTTTATGAGTTTGTTTAGTTAGGCTGTATGTGCTAAAAAAATGAAATTTTTCAGTCTGTCGACAAGGACGTATCCAGGAAAAATTTGGGGGCAGGTCAAGACAAAACTGGGGGGCTTCCGCTGGAAGTATTCAAATTTTTGAAATTTTCAAATTCAAGAACAAAATATTGAATTCTGTACAAGTTTTATACGTCTTTGAATGATTTTCAATGACGATTGATATTCATAATTGTGGAGGCACTGTTTTAGTAGGCTTTGCAAGATTAATAGTTTAAATTGATTAGACTTATTTAGTAATGCAATTACAAAAAAAGATGCTTTCTTGTCTGCTAAACACAGTACTTAGTATACAAACACACATTGAGAAATGATAATATGTAAAAGAGGTTTTACAAAAGTAAATTTTTTCTTGACGTCTGAGGCATTTTATCTATTACTTGCTCTGGAGAAACGGATATTTCCCCGTAATGGACAGGGAGTAAGGCAAGTGCAGTCAACCGTTCATTCCTCATTTTGTTCCTTAAAAAGTTCTTGACCCGTTTCAAAGTTGAGAACGATCTTGCAGCAGTACATTTAGAAATTAAATGTCTCTAATACTTTCAACAAATGAAAGGTATGGGGGGTAAAACTGTTTGTTAAACTTATTGAGACAGTCAGTAATTTTTTGATGTTTTATAACAAATTTCGCACTTTGCCATTTCTGGCACCACAGAAGATACTCCGCTTCAACAACTAAAGAAGATTCATACTCAAAGTAAATTGATAGACAATCTATTTTATCAATGGAGTCAGAAGAAGCTTGATTGGGGTTGAGGCTTTCAAAAGATATAATAAGTTCGCTATTCTTTTTAAATCTTCTACTAAGGTTATTCAAAATGTTATCCAAATCAGGGATAGATGTCTAAAGTATTATTCCAAGTTCTGGTGAGGATGGTTGTCGACTGTTTGTCTGACACTTAACTGTTCATGGAAGTTCTACGTTAGCATAAAATATAGTCCTTTATTTTTGTTTGGCTAGACAGGTCTATTTTTGTGGCTAGCAAAATGTATACATTGATTGGAATGCAGCGTGAGTATTGTCGAGTGTTTCATAAAAATAAATTTGATGCACAGATGCAGCATTTATTGATAGTATAAGACGTATAGGTGCTTATTGAACAAATCGCGGACAGGTTGGCTATAAACAGGATATCAAACCGTCGAAAACATTCAAAAAACCGTTTTGTAAGAAGTCGATAAAAGTCAGAGTGGCAAAATGGTTGAGTTGAATTTTTCTAAATATATAGTTCTCAATGTTTTCAATTAAATAATTAAATTTAATGGTTAAAAACCAAAACTATTATAAGCTTTGAAGGTGTGACTTTGCTGTTGTTATTCTTTATTAAAATGAACAGGATCAATATTGCAAAACTTTAATTTGTTTGTAAATGTGCATCGTCATAACATTCATATACTCAACACCGGAACAGAGCTGGAATTGAATCGGTTACCCCAAATGTCCTGATCAAAATATGAGAAGAGATCAAAATTCGTTTGTTCGCCTACAGGGCGATTCATGGTGCTCATGTCGAGTGCAGTAAAACTTTAAAGTACTCTTTAATCCTATATTAATCTCATTGTGCTGTATATACTTTTGGACATACTGTATTTTAACCGGGATGCTGTAAAAATGGTAAATTGTAATAACCAGGTAGTAGTCTTATTCTGACACTTCCTGTAAGAAAACTCACGAAAGTCATCAGATTAAACAGTTACTTCATGTATTTAAACTTGATTTTTTACCCAGTTTAATTTTGTCAATCTTCTCTATGCATGTAGAAAACATCTGGTACGCTAGTACTTTATACGTATAATTATCTTAGAATCAAACCACTGCATCTAGTCTACCCAAATTATCCAAGATAAATGTTTTACAATTATTGTAATACAATCACGTAGCTAACTAGCTAGGCTGCATAAAGGTACAATGGAAGATGAATGATGGTGGATGAGGCTGACGTAGGACGGCTACTGAGGAGTCTGCTGCTGTTAGTCATGAAGCAGATCCTGCCCGTCCAAGTGTGAGTAATGTGCTCCGTAGCAATTACCTCTTTAAGCTGCAGGATTTACTCTGGTGGTCTCATTATTACAGATTGCTTTATTTAGTGCTCTTTCTACATTGTATATAGCATAAAATCCGGACTTTTTCGGAAAATTTATTGCTGTTTTGTTATTTCATGCTTTAAGCAAAGCTAGTAAGCTCGTGTAGTTCAAATTAGAGCAAAATTGCTCTTAAAATACAGAATGAACAATCAATTTGGAGAGAAAATAAATAAATAACTATTGATTCTTTAGAGATTTAGTAAGCGATCCAAAATTTCTGACAATTCAACAATGCTGTTTTGTCATTTCATGCTTTAAACAAAGCCCGTGTTGCTTAAATTAGAGCAAAATTACTTTTAAAATTCAGAGTGCACAATTAATTTGGAGAGAAAATGACTGAGTAACCATTGATTCTTTACAGATTTAGTGTGCGATCAAACATTTCTGACAATTCAATAATGCTGTTTTGTGATTTAATGCTTTAAACAAAGCTAGTAGCTTATGTTGTTCAAATTAGAGCAAAATTGCTCTTTAAATACAGAATACACAAATAATTTGGAGGGGAAATAACTGAATAAACATTCATTCTATACAGATTAAGTAAGCGATACAAAATTTCTGACAATTCAACAATGCTGATTTCATTTCATGCTTTTAATAAAGCTATTAGCTCGTGTTCAAATTATACAAATTTTTTTTTTAATACAAGAATTCACAATTTATCTGGAGAGGAAACGACTAAATAACTATTGATTCTTTACAAGTTTAGTAAACGATCCAAAGTTTCTGATAGTTCAACAATAACAGTAAACGAAATTTGTGAGAATGTGAAAACAGAAAATGTGAACTTTTTAATAAATAATTTTGTGAAATCTTTTATTTTCTATAAAGGTAATTTTCTTTCAAGGTTGTTTCTCAAATACTGAAATCTGGTATATGAAAGGAATTTAGTCTGCTGGGTCGTTGACAGTGTATTAGAACATTGCTATAGCCATATAAAGTAGTTTGCTTGGCCAAATAAACGTATTAATACTTTTCCAAAATGGCTTCACTCACAGATGTTTTATTCCTTATATGATGCTTTATCAATTCCTATTTACAGTATTCATGATCCAATCGGTGTCTAGAAACTCTTAGTTTCAGCAACAATGCCACCATGTGTGATTCAGATCTTACAGCTATGAGTAGGCTACGTATTTTGTAAACTTAAATTAAGCTAAATATACAAGTAATATTAGCATTACTTTATAGCTCGAAACTCCCCCACTGCTGGTATTATTCTGTACGAGTACACAATATAAAACATGCAAAATGAAGGCCACGGTGGCAGGTGCGAGTGTGGACCTACAACCATCAAACTCGCGCGGGTAATCTAGTTGTAGCCGTAACGTGACTGTCAGCTGGGTCCCTCTCTCTGTCAGCGCCGAATATGTAACGGTGACAAATAACATGCAGTACTCATATAATCACGTGTTCAATCTCTTCACGATCGTTCAAGTGTTCACTCATTTGGTATAATACTGACGTTGCGTAAAGTTACTGAAGAATGCCGACATCCGTGGTTACGGACGTTGGCGGTAAAAATTCCACAGCGATAATTTTTTTACATATTATAAATTTTTGGCATATAAACAATCAGAAAGAACCAAACAACAAAAACAATATTATTGCAATTATTGAATATTAATTAGATGTTTAGATTGAAACAACACAAGCAGTAAAGATTCGTATTTCTAAAAAAAACTACATAAACTTTTACAGTTTTTAAAATGTTAATCAAAACGTTTTTAGTGTAATTGTTTTATTTTAATTAATATTATGTTTTAAAGTGGAATAATTTTTTTTAAGTGCTTTAAAATACAAACTGTAGGTAAATATTTTAATTTTTAAAATAAAATTACATTTAAATATAAGATTTGTTAATCTTTTTCCAATGTAACCTACTTTTATTTTTTGCTAGTCTTATTTCTAAATAGTGATTTTATTTTACTTTTATTCAAGTATCCACTTATTCAGAACTCATTGATAGCCTGTGTATTTTATAAACTGTGTTTAGAAATCTCATAAATGTAGATTAGGCCAACGAGAAAAATTGAAAACATATTTAAACAAAAACGACTGTTATCTTTACAATTTTGCGGGTAATAAAAGCATTTTTTTGTATTTGTGTACAATTTTAGTCGACGGACATACTAGTATAAGTTGTTTTGAGGAAATAGCTTTTTTGATGTTTTGCATATGACACTGGAAAATTGTTTTAAATGTTTCGGTAAGTACCATTTTGGTGCCGTTTTAATTTTGGGAGTTTTGTAGTAAAATGTTACAAAATAACTTAAATTGGCTTAGCATTTTTCAGCAGGATCTTGAGAGAAATCTCTGGCATTTTTCGGATATACGTTTTTGTACTCTGGCACTAAAAGGGTTAATACTTGTAATAATTCTCAAAGAATTTCTATGCTCTATTTTGGGTTCGATGGGTATAAGTGAAATAAAACACAGAACTAAAATAAGGATCGTAGTGACTGACGAAGAAAAACTTTAAATACTATATGTGGTAGGTAATACAAAAAAACTTTGCTCAGGAACATTTCTTGACTGAGGATGGATCTACAATATTCTTTTCCCAATATCTAGTAGGTTTGCATAAGAATGTCAGATATAACAGACTAATAACTAAAACTACAAGACTAAACTGTGCTTCTCAACATATGTTTCTTGTTAATAAAACATGGCATTCTTAAATTTGTTGAAAAGTGTGTATAAGTAAGTAGCTAAATTAGGTAAGATGAACATGAATTCAATTTGAACATGTCTTTTGTATTAAAAGAGGCAATTTAAGTTCAAACGCTTGTTAAATATTTTGCGGGTTGGAAGAAGTTTTAACAGCCCCACGATAACTTTGTAACGTCTCATTCTTACTTCAGCTAAGTTTTGCACAAAAAGGGCAATTTCTTTTTGTCTTTCTTGTTGTATGTTTTATTTTTTGAGTATAATGGTTGCTCCTAGCTATTATACAGGTTGTTCAGTAAAAGTTTTCCAATATTTTGGGATTCTGTTCTACACATAAAAGTTTGCAAAAAAGTTAATATGAAGGTATGTCCTAAAATCATCGGTTTTCCGTCTATCTGTCTGTATGTCTTTATAAAAAAAACCATATTTCTTGAACCAGTTAAGATAAAGTTATGAAACTTGAGAATTGTATTAAATTTTTGTAGACCTTTTTGAAAATGAAATATTAATAAATTCTTTTTTCCTTTTTCAAAATGACGTCTGTTTAAAGTTTTAAAATCAAATAACAAAACATCCGGTAGGGTTATAAAAAATGCATATGGTAAAAAATATTTAGTTAAACCTATGCCAATTGCAACGGTACATTATACAAATAAATCCGTCAACGCATATCGAGCACGGCCTCTTTAAAGATACGCTTGCACAAGCCGGGAGCAACAAACAACTGATGCCTCTCAACTGGGACATGTTTGGTGCAAGCATATCTATAAAGTGATCGTGCTCGCTTATGCGTTGACGGATTTCGTATAAAAAATATAAAAAATCATTAGAAAAATAATTTTATCAAGCGTTCCGTATTTAAACTAAGAAAACATGAATAAAATTTACATCCGGTTCAGTGAAATGCCAAAATTTAATTTAGAAGAAAATTTATTTAGGTTTCTACAACCCATTACGTCGTATGGTAACTGATAAAAATACTTTGTGCCAATGGTTTGGAACAAATGTTTAAAAATACTTTCGAGAGCTTAAATGTTTTATTTGATCCACTTCTCATATTGTGTAACGATTTGTAGTTTGCCACTTGGACTTAATTTTTTAAAATTATAGATATATATATATATTTACATGTGTGTGTGTGTGTGTGTGTGTGTGTGTGTGTGTGTGTGCGTGCGTGCGTGCGTGCGTGCGTGCGTGCGTGCGTGCGTGCGTGCGTGCGTGCGTGCGTGCGTGCGTGCGTGTGTGTGTGTGTGTGTGTGTGTGTGTGTGTGTGTGTGTGTGTGTGTGTGATAACAATTATTGGACTTCTTGGTATAAAATTAATTTCCTTTATACATTTCCTTGGAAAGGAAATTTTTATACCAATAATTGTTATAATAGAGCAATTCTGCGTTTATACATCCGAAGTGAATATATATATATATATATATATATATATATATATATATATATATATATATATATATATATATATATAAAAGTACAGTACATTTTGGAAACTTTATTTATAACAGCTTCCCTAACACGTGTAAGCATAAGCAGATAATGCTACCTCCTGGAAAGTCCAGGAGCCACGGAAGTTAGAGGGTAATTACAGAGCGAGGGCCGGAGTTGCTAATAAAGTCTCGTCATGTACTTGGAGCAAGCCCGTGATAAATGGAGCCTGAGACCATCAATAGTTGGGACATGGCCGCTGCATTCACCGCCATTCATCAAACACCTCTCACACTCGTCACAGTGTTCTGTCTCTGATTATTCACATTACAGGGTGTAAATTAAGTCCTGATACGCCTGGATATATTCCAAGCGGGTTGAGTTATCGATGTAAAATCTTCACCATAACTATTAAAATAATCTTTTTGACATTATAACAGAAAAATATATTTTCCTCCCTCTTTTTCAAAGGGCGGAAAATGGAGGTCCCTTTAGATTTTCAAATTGCAACCCTTATCTTGTGACATGTCATTTTAAAGGTCTATTCAATGGAAACACATTGGCATGAACAAAACATCTCTACGACGTTCCTAGCAATTTATGGGGAAATACTTCCTTACATTGTAATGCCATCTAGAAAAAAGGAACCTCTAACCAACACGATGCACACAAGAAACATTATATTCTACGTAAATAAAAAAGCTTGGCCCCTCAAAGTTTTACTAAAAGATATCACGCATACATTGTGTTGATATGCGCGCATGATTGGGATTGTCCCTACAGATTATTATTTTTTGCGTTATTTTCCCGTAAGTTTTTATAGAAACGGTGTTTTCTTAGTGACAATGTCTTTTTATTGAATAGATCTTTAATATGAAAAGTCACAATATAGGGGTTAAATATCCCCTTTGAAAATGGGTGTGATATTTTTGTTACTCTAAAAAAAAAAACAAAAAAAGTAATTTAATAAGCATGGAGGAGGTTGTGCATTGATATCTCAATCCATTTGGAATATATATACAGGGTGTTAATTAAGTCTGGAACCTCTTTTTTAATTTTTGAACCACAATAGAAAGAAATACCAAAGTTCACACGTGCTTACTGGTGATAGTAATGCATACATCTGCCCAATTACCGACCGGATAATCCCTTTGGGGGACGGTACACAAGGAGTCAGACAAAATTCTTAAATAGCAGCATAGGTCAAGTTTGGTATTAAATTGAAGGTCTTACTTAGCAGAGTACAATGCTGCAAATCGGACTTAAAAAGGTGGATTCATTCAGTAGTTATAGCTATTTGAGTTTTAAAACAATTAAACAATGTAAATTATTATGTATTACAAGTAAACACCAATTTTTAAGTACCTGCGATCAAAGTAAGTGTTCAAAATGTTCCCCGCCCATCATCTGACAACGTAGTAATCGAAGCCAGGAATCAATAATTATTACCAATAACACAACTACTGTTAGAATGTGAAAGTGGCAGATAGAGTCATACACAGCATCCACAGAAACTTAACGTTTGGGCAGGTATTACAGGAAATCAAATTATGGGCTAAGTAAGACCTTCAATTTGATACCAAACTTGACCTATGCTGCTATTTAAGAATTTTGTCTGACTCCTTGTGGACCGTCCCCCAAAGGGATTATCCGGTCGGTAATTGGGCAGATGTATGCATTACTATCACCAGTAAGCACGTGTGAACTTTGGTATTTCTTTCTATTGTGGTTCAAAAATTAAAAAAGAGGTTCCAGACTTAATTAACACCCTGTATATATATTCCAACATGGATTGAGATATCAATGTACAACCTCCTCCATGCTTATTAAATTACTTTTTTTGTTTTTTTTTTTAGAGTAACAAAAATATCACACCCCTTTTCAAAGGGGATATTTAACCCCTATATTGTGACTTTTCATATTAAAGATCTATTCAATAAAAAGACATTGTCACTAAGAAAAAACACCGTTTCTATAAAAAACTTACGGGAAAATAACGCAAAAAATAATAATGCTTACATTTAAGATTTTCTTCTGACTCCTAGCGGGCCGCCCCCCTGAGGAAGTAGCGGATCACTGAATATGTGATAAAATAGATTTTTATGTCCAGTAACTTTGTGTAAGGTTTTGCAGCTCTATTTTAAATATTTTGAAAAATATTTAACCGACCCGGGACTTTTTGGACACCCTGTATATATATATATATATATATATATATATATATATATATATATATATATATAATAAGGAAATGACCAAATATTCGCATCACACTCTTTGCAAGCATATTTTATAATTTACGTTCAGAACACCTCACCTGTGATTTACAGTGGCTTAGTTTAGACCGAACTTTTCAGAATAGTTATTTTTTATGAACTGTGATTTTAATGTATTTCCTCAAGAGCATTATAACCCATAACGTTTCCTATACTAATTTGTAACATTTTTATGTTCCCTTTATGGAATTTTTTATGAAGTCCTATTTTTACGCGGTGTGCCACATAAGGAAACCCCACACACATATGAGCTTCTCACACTTTTTAATTAGTTTTCAGTACCTTGTGAATTACAGAGAATGTCAATTTTTTTTATTAAAAGCCTCCATTCGTATCCCAATATGTTGATATTTAGGCAATGGCCTTGGAACTCCAGTTTATATGGGTACTACTGCAAATTCCATAGTAATTTGCACACAAATTCAACAATGAAGGTATTTTAAACACTGAAGTTTCCAGCAAGTATTTCTGGCTGGTTCTGAAGGCAAGTTTAATTAACCATGCATATGTGTGCCGTGAATGGCTCAAACTTTGAAGTCAGGTATAATTTAAATAAAAATGTTATGTATAACATGTTTAATATCAATTATAAACTCGAAAACTATATTGGACAAAATTATAATAATTTGTGTGAATTTTGCAGACATTTTGAAGAAAGTTGATAAAATGAACCTTCCTTTAACATAGAAGACGGTTGTAAGTGGCACTTGGAAGAATTAATGTTATGGATTTTAATTAATGTTAATGAAAAACTTTTAGAATCAGTTGATTATTTTTGTTATTTAGTTATTGAGATAACTTGTTACTTTAATTTCATAAAATAACGTAATTGAGTTTATAACATATTTATTCAAACCCTCGTTACCGATTTTACAAGATAAGACTTTTATCATAAAAATGTAGGATTTGATTTAGTATAATTTATACATGGAAACAATTTTAAGGTTATTTTTTGGAAACAATTTGAAGGTTATTTTTGACGATGGAAGGATTGTGAAGGAACACGAGTCGTAGGTGGTTAGTAGACGAATGCAGACGTATTGTGACCTGTATTCTGTAGTTCAGTTTTAATGATTAGTGTTGTGTATAGCTTTTTATTAAGTGCATGTTTTTAGAGTTAGTGAAGTTGACAAACAACATGGTGGTTGTGATTTCTGACTTAGGCGTGCCACAACGCTTTGGTATGATTTGGTTATTTTAACCTAATTTGTAATTATGTATTATGTTAGATCTTTACCTGAAGAAGAGATCAGATTGCAGATCTCGAAACGTAGTGTTACTGATTTCTTGTTTCACTGAACGATGGAAAATGTCCGGAAAATCCTGTTTCCTTCATGGAAACAATGTTCTTATCTTACAATCGTAACCTTAAGATTTTAGGAATAAGGTAATGCTGAGGAACGTCAATTTTTCACTAATCTGTCTCATTCGCAATCATTTGAATAACTATAAGCGCAGAACCAGAAATATTCTTCAGTTATTGAACTGCTTTTAAACCACTTCTAATCTACGCATTAACACAAATATCACGTTGTTTACGGAACGTTCACGTTTCATCATAAGACCATTTCACTCCTTTTGAAACAGTTTTGCTGTTATATTAACAAATCTTCAGTACCAACTACAGAGAGATTTAGTATAAATTTAAGGAATCTACTTACCATTTCTACGTGGTCTGTTGCTAGACAAGAAATTACTACTTTTCCGAATAGAGAAACAAACTATGTCAATGAAGAAGTTCCTTAACCATAAATTTCATAATTTGGTCATTGAAAATTTCATTTTTTGTTATTTTCAAATAATAAATCTTACGCTTTCCCCAAAAGCTAATAAAATAATTTGTGAAGAAAAAATCAAACACCAAATTTAGATAATCTAACAAATATTAGTCGAGGTGTAGTTCTAATAAGATATACCTGTTATTTATTTTGTAAATAACAAAAATAATACGAATAGAAACTAAACAAGATATTGGTAAATAGTAATGTTTATTTGTATATCCAAAAGTTGCAAGGTTTGTTTGAGATTTAAAAAATTCTAGTTGGACATAAAAAAAATATTTATATTCTAAAATACAGCAATAAAATCTTTGTAGTTTGAAGAGCAAGAAATATCAAATGGAAACGGATTGTATTAGAGTTCATTTCTCAATATGTCTCCGTTCGAGATTTTATAAAATAGGATTTATTGGTTCAATGAGAAAACATTAATCACAGGCCCGATGAGATTGGGGATCCTTTGACAGCTTAGGCCATCTCTCACAGTCTTTTGTGAGTTTCTTAGAGGAAAATCAATAGTTCCTTTATATTCCGTTAATACAGCTATATTTATTTTGATATCATAAAGTCTCAGTTTAAAGATTCTTGGCATATACATGAAATAATTGATATGTTTGATTATACGGCATAAAGGTTAGCGTGGGCGTCATTTTACATTATACTTGTGTATTATACATTAGATATACAGAGTGAGAAGGACGACCCGTTTCATCAGTTTTTGCTGTGCCCAGTGGTAGGTTCAACTGAAAAGTATAAACCAGTCAGAAGTGATCCCTGCTGGGTTAACTGATTTGTTAGAGGGTGATCAAATCTTTGAGTAATTTACAATGTTTTACTCCAAATACATTCAATAAAAATACTTTCTTACGCATCCGAAATATTGTAAAATTTGATATACAATTGAAAATTGTTATAGAGAGTGTTTAGGGGTTTTCTGTACTTACAAAAATGTCTAATTATAGATACAGCGTGATGCAATGCAACTAATCGGATCGCTCGTCCATGGAAACTAGTTTCCGTTCCTTATGTGAAGCGTTCAAAAAATAAAAATTTAATGATTTGATCCTCTCTTCTCAAATGTTACACATTCCTAGAAAAATCTTAAATAAATCTGAAATTTGTACTACTCCACGACTGTTTATGGCAATGCTAGTTAATGCTGTTTTTATGATGGCAAAACTTCCACCTTGTATTTCATATTGAATTGGCAGTTTATGTGGCATACGGTGGAAGTTTTTTTGCCGATAACATATATGACAATTGTCTGTGTAGGAACAAATCGACACAGAGGAAGAAGTGACTAAACCTTGCAATATTGTTACTGTGATACTTGGTGGCACCTGAGCCTCTTATTATGAACAAGTCCTGGAAATATTAGTATCCTGTCGTAATCAGTTATTTGTGTCACTGCAAAATCACTATTCAACGTTGCTCTGTATTGTTCAAAATTAATTGCAAGTGAGTGCGTCTGGTTCATGGTAATCTAATGTAATCCATATGCTATGTTGTCTTTTTGAAACTTACATGCAGGATATTATAATCTGCAGCAATGTATATTTTACTATATTCTGCAGTTTTCTTTTAGCGACAAAACAAAACTATCAAAATGATACACCCTTGTTGTACTCCATATACAACCGAGAACCATTTCGTACTGCACATGCACACAACTTACTAAGTTTTGCATGAAATCGATACCAGCTGTTTCCCCAAGAAAGTAATTGATCACCAGCGTCGCTATTTTTTATAAGAGTTTAAATTGTAGAGTAATGTTGATAAAAGGTTAAAAATATAAAAAAATAATTTTTCATAGATAATATTTTACTAACTAACACATTTAAAACCAACCATATTCTAACGTAAATAAAGGTTGGAATATGGTCAGCCAACCTAAGAAAAGCCTATTCTTTGACTGTAAATACTTATTATTCAGTCCATTTATCTCGTGCATGACGGTTGAGGATTGGTTGTGTCTCAAGTTAAAAACGTCTACTCACCCACTATAAGGTTATTATTATTTATTTTTTTAAAGATTATTGTTTAAAGGTTTTATTAACGACATATCTTGTATAGTATTGACACAACAATAGAGGTAATCATAATCTACTCAGTCATTTTCTACTACAGTACACAATCCCAAAAGACTAAATTAGGATGCTGTTTAGCTAATTTGACGGGGTTTAAGTTAGTAACAGTTATATAGTACCGGGTGGACCAATAAACCAATAACATTAGCATCGTAAGGCGGGCAGTGTTTGGGAATAACCTGACTAACGTTCTTAACCCCTGTACTTCTTATCGTGTTAAACTAGTAACAGACATAAACACAATTTAGTGTAACAGTTATACAGCACCGAGTGGACCAATAAACCAATACCATTAGCATTGTAGGGCGGACAGTGTTTGGGAATAACCTGACTAACGTTCTTAACCCCTGTACTTCTTATCGTGTTAAACTAGTAACATACATAAACACAATTTAGTGTAACAGTTATACAGCACCGAGTGGACCAATAAACCAATACCATTAGCATTGTAGGGCGGGCAGTGTTTGGGAATAACCTGACTAACGTTCTTAACCCTGTACTTCTTATCGTGTAAACTAGTAACAGACATAAACACAATTTAGTGTAACAGTTATACAGCACCGAGTGGACCAATACCAAAAACATTAGCATTGCAGGGCGGGCAGTGTTTTAATAACCTGACTAAACGTTCTTAACCCCTGTACTTCTAGTGTCCGTGTTAACTAGTAACAGACATAAACACAATTTAGTGTAACAGTTATACAGCACCGAGTGGACCAATAAACCAATAACCATTAGCATTGTAGGGAGGGCAGTGGATATTAATCACCAGACTAATGTTCTTACCCCGTACTTCTTATCGTGTTAAGCTAGTAACAGACATAAACACAATTTAGTGTAACAGTTATACAGCACCGAGTGGACCAATAAACCAGTACCATTAGCATTGTAGGGAGGGCAGTGTTTGGGAATAACCTGACTAACGTTCTTAACTCTTGCTCTAGTGTCCGTGTAAACTAGTAACAGACATAAACACAATTTAGTGTAACAGTTATACAGCACCGAGTGGACCAATAAACCAATACCATTAGCATTGTAGGGCGGGCAGTGTTTTGGAATAACCTGACTAACGTTCTTAACTCTTGCTCTAGTGTCCGTGTAAACTAGTAACAGACATAAACACAATTTAGTGTAACAGTTATACAGCACCGAGTGGACCAATAAACCAATACCATTAGCATTGTAGGGCGGGCAGTGTTTTGGAATAACCTGACTAACGTTCTTAACTCTTGCTCTAGTGTCCGTGTAAACTAGTAACAGACATAAACACAATTTAGTGTAACAGTTATACAGCACCGAGTGGACCAATAAACCAATACCATTAGCATTGTAGGGCGGGCAGTGTTTTGGAATAACCTGACTAACGTTCTTAACTCTTGCTCTAGTGTCCGTGTAAACTAGTAACAGACATAAACACAATTTAGTGTAACAGTTATACAGCACCGAGTGGACCAATAAACCAATACCATTAGCATTGTAGGGCGGGCAGTGTTTGGGAATAACCTGACTAACGTTCTTAACTCTTGCTCTAGTGTCCGTGTAAACTAGTAACAGACATAAACACAATTTAGTGTAACAGTTATACAGCACCGAGTGGACCAATAAACCAATACCATTAGCATTGTAGGGAGGGCAGTGTTTTGGAATAACCTGACTAACGTTCTTAACTCTTGCTCTAGTGTCCGTGTAAACTAGTAACAGACATAAACACAATTTAGTGTAACAGTTATACAGCACCGAGTGGACCAATAAACCAATACCATTAGCATTGTAGGGCGGGCAGTGTTTTGGAATAACCTGACTAACGTTCTTAACTCTTGCTCTAGTGTCCGTGTAAACTAGTAACAGACATAAACACAATTTAGTGTAACAGTTATACAGCACCGAGTGGACCAATAAACCAATACCATTAGCATTGTAGGGCGGACAGTGTTTGGGAATAACCTGACTAACGTTCTTAACCCCTGTACTTCTTATCGTGTTAAGCTAGTAACAGACATAAACACAATTTAGTGTAACAGTTATACAGTACCGAGTGGACCAATACCAATACCATTAGCATTGTAGGGCGGGCAGTGGATATTAATCACCTGACTAAAGTTCTTAACCCCTGTACTTCTTATCGTGTTAAGCTAGTAACAGACATAAACACAATTTAGTGTAACAGTTATACAGTACCGAGTGGACCAATACCAATACCATTAGCATTGTAGGGCGGGCAGTGTATATTAATCACCAGACTAATGTTCTTAACCCCTGTACTTCTTATCGTGTTAAGCTAGTAACAGACATAAACACAATTTAGTGTAACAGTTATACAGCACCGAGTGGACCAATAAACCAGTACCATTAGCATTGTAGGGAGGGCAGTGTTTGGGAATAACCTGACTAACGTTCTTAACTCTTACTTCTAGTGTTCGTGTAAACTAGTAACAGACATAAACACAATTTAGTGTAACAGTTATACAGCACCGAGTGGACCAATAAACCAATACCATTAGCATTGTAGGGCGGGTAGTGTTTTGGAATAACCTGACTAACGTTCTTAACTCTTGCTCTAGTGTCCGTGTAAACTAGTAACAGACATAAACACAATTTAGTGTAACAGTTATACAGTACCGAGTGGACCAATACCAATACCATTAGCATTGTAGGGCGGGCAGTGTTTGGGAATAACCTGACTAACGTTCTTAACTCTTGCTCTAGTGTCCGTGTAAACTAGTAACAGACATAAACACAATTTAGTGTAACAGTTATACAGCACCGAGTGGACCAATAAACCAATACCATTAGCATTGTAGGGCGGGCAGTGTTTTGGAATAACCTGACTAACGTTCTTAACTCTTACTCTAGTGTCCGTGTAAACTAGTAACAGACATAAACACAATTTAGTGTAACAGTTATACAGCACCGAGTGGACCAATAAACCAATACCATTAGCATTGTAGGGCGGGCAGTGTTTTGGAATAACCTGACTAACGTTCTTAACTCTTGCTCTAGTGTCCGTGTAAACTAGTAACAGACATAAACACAATTTAGTGTAACAGTTATACAGTACCGAGTGGACCAATACCAATACCATTAGCATTGTAGGGCGGGCAGTGTATATTAATCACCTGACTAATGTTCTTAACCCCTGTACTTCTTATCGTGTTAAACTAGTAACAGACATAAACACAATTTAGTGTAACAGTTATACAGTACCGAGTGGACCAATAAACCAATACCATTAGCATTGTAGGGAGGGCAGTGTTTGGTAATAACCTGACTAACGTTCTTAACCCCTGTACTTCTTATCGTGTTAAACTAGTAACAGACATAAACACAATTTAGTGTAACAGTTATACAGCACCGAGTGGACCAATAAACCAATACCATTAGCATTGTAGGGAGGGCAGTGTTTGGTAATAACCTGACTAACGTTCTTAACCCCTGTACTTCTTATCCGTGTTAAACTAGTAACAGACATAAACACAATTTAGTGTAACAGTTATACAGTACCGAGTGGACCAATAAACCAATACCATTAGCATTGTAGGGCGGGCAGTGTATATTAATCACCAGACTAATGTTCTTACCCCTGTACTTCTTATCGTGTTAAGCTAGTAACAGACATAAACACAATTTAGTGTAACAGTTATACAGTACCGAGTGGACCAATAAACCAATACCATTAGCATTGTAGGGCGGGCAGTGTTTGGTAATAACCTGACTAATGTTCTTAACCCCTGTACTTCTTATCGTGTTAAACTAGTAACAGACATAAACACAATTTAGTGTAACAGTTATACAGCACCGAGTGGACCAATAAACTAATACCATTAGCATTGTACAGTGGACTGTGTTTACTAATAACCAGAGTTATGTTCTTAACCCTTGTTCTTCTTTCCATGTTTGGCTATTAACAGACATAAACACATTTTGTGTAACAGTTATACAGTACCAAGAAGACCAAACATTTTATTTTTTCTAAATGAGTTATTATATCTATAAATAATAAATATGTTTTATTTCCTTAATTTTGTTCTAAATATGTTTAGAATGTGTAATGTACACAAACTTGTATACATGGTGTTCAGAACTTCCTACTAATATTTACAAATAATATTCCCGAACCAAATATTAACCAAAATAAAATCTTTTAAACTCATTACCCGTACAGCCCCCATTTTGTAAGATTAATTTAATATACGTAAAGGTTGGTAGAGAGTTCTGGGACACTCTGTAGATTGCTACGGAACCGTTGACGATCAAAATCAACTGATTTCTGTTGTTATTATAAATTAATCTAGAATATTATTCGGTTTTTAAAATAACTGTAATCATATTTCATAATGTTATATTGTCCTTAACGTATACATTTCATTCAGAAATTATGAGTATTACTAGTTTCCTAGTAAAAAAGATACAAATTTACAGGACAAACAGACACTATTCGTGTATTAAAATGTATTGAGTGTTCATCCGATTGACTAATCGTACTCCAAGCAATCTCTATTATCCGCTGTAATCACTGCGTTAGATTAACCATTTAATCCACCGTTGCTACCTGACGATCAATTGATCAGGTCAATGGATTACATATCGATTATTGTAGGGCATAAAATGTATTATAGATTTAATGCCGTAGCGTAAAGAATTAGATGAAAGTCCTAAAACTATGTAATCGCTAGTCTTAAACATTTAAAAAACAAATGGATATTAACTTTTTGAATTTTAGCAAGATTCAAAAATGGTATTTCTTATGATGGTCTATAGTATTATATATTGCAGAAGAAACATTTTCAAACTCAAGTAGTTGTAACGTCCTGTCAATAAAATGTTGCTCTGTGAAGGGAGAAGTTTTGATGGTCGGTGAAAATTAAATAAAAAGTTTTAGGATATAATAAACCTCCCGTGTGTGTGTTCCCTTTATAACTTTATTTCTTTGAAAGAAGATTGATTGCTAAGGGATAAATGGTTACAAGACAATTAAGAATGAGTGAAAACAGTCTTATTTTTTTAATATATTGCCTTTAATATAAATATTAATTAACATGTTTTTCTTTTTTATAATATGTTAATACGCTGTTCTAATTAAAGTTCTAGAGTTATTTCTTGTCATCATTACAAACTATATTTTTAAACACGAAAGGTAATAAAGAATGAAGATTAGAGGTTTAAAAGGCGATCTAGTTATCAAACATAACACATGACAACTTCAAGTCAAATACTTAAAATACATCATAGCTCGATTTCGACGAAATTTCTTTGTTTGTCCTATAAATCTTTTCGTTTTAACTAGAAAATTAGTTATAATCATCCATTCTGAATGACATTTATACGATAAGGTTAATATAATATGAAGATATTATATGAAATATGATAATAGATGTTTTACAAAACTAATGATTGTCTATGTTAACCTATAATAAAATAAAGGAGTTGATTTTAATCGACAAAGGTTACGTTAAAATGTACAGAGTGTTCGTGAATTCTCTACAAAACTTTACATATATTAATTAAATAATATAAAATGACTAGTAATATAATTATGGCGCTAAAAACGAGTACACTCTAATTACTATTTCAGTGCATGTTTGTATGATATTAAGATTAGTTTAAACAACCATAATTGATTTTAAATTGACTGGAAACACTATCACTTTAATACTCTTCGAGAGTCGGATAAGAGGAAAGAGTAATAAACTTAATTTGACAAGAGTAATCACTATCATGTTTAAACTATCGATATTTAGTAGCTAAATTGACAATTTTTTTAACAACTATCATTTTACCAAACTTTGAGAATCGATAAGCGGAAAGAGTAATCAACTTAATTTGATAAGATTAATCACCATCATGTTTCAACTATCGATATTTAGTAGCTACATTGATGATTTTTTAACAACTATCATTTTACCAAACTTTGAGAATCGATAAGAGGAGAGAGTAATGAACTCGATTCGATAAGAGTAACCATTATCGTTTTTCAACTATCGATTTTAGTATTTGGTGGTTTCAACACTATTATTTTACCACAAGTCGAGAGTAGATGGGAAAATCAGTCATTTACCTGAAATATGTAAGTAATGAGTACTATAGGGAACCAAAAACTGTAAAGCAGTATTGCGAGTCAACTAAATAATAATTAATAATGGATAACGAATACATTAAGGTGTTTACCAAGATTCGGTCTCTTATTATTTATGCTCAAAGCGCGGGCCACTACCTTATGCAACATTCAATATCTAATTAGTGTGAAGGCGTTTGCCCCATGCCACAGGTCACCGTATAATAGATTAATTACTGTACTCAGCTCTGTAAAGTGCAACCTTGGTTCAGTTTGCTTATCTTTTAATGTTTCCAACAACAGTTTAAGTATTGGCTTTTGAATTGTTAAATAATTTTTATGGACGGTAATACGCTTTACAACAACTAATAAACATAATTGGAGAAAGATGCAAAAATTATGCATATGAATAGCACAGTGGTGTTATACACGTCTATGTGATTGATTTTCTTTTCCTGGATTAGGGTGTATACATTTATTTTTATCAAATAAATAACAAAATTATTATTAAATAATTAATTTATTACTATTTTTTCCGCACATACCTCTGTTTATATTTTATAATACAAGTTTAAAAATAATATGAATTGAGCTGTTTTTCATTTTATTGCTTTCAAATATCAATCCATTTTTATATATAAAGCTTCAAAATTATATTGAAAAAATATAGAATAGTTCAAATAATGTGTTATTTACTAAGCTGTTACATATATAATGTTTCCTGTTTTCAACATAAAATATATTTCCAAATCTTTAAAAACTTCCAAATTCCTTCTGGCCCAGTTAATTATTCTAAATAATATAGTTAAAGTTATTGATATTGAAGTTTTACAATTTCTAAATCAATTTCATAATTATCTTACACCTACCAAAATTACGATTGCTAAATTTAATAGTTTTTATCCTCTTACTCTTTGACACTTGACTTGTATTTAGGTAAAAACAAATAAACAAAATTGTATATTATGACAAACATAGCCTACTACTTTTAAAATTGTGAGATATTGCTTATATAGAAAATTACACTACGGGTATATAAATGTTTGAATAGTTATAAGTAGCGTTCAATATTTTTACAGTACATTCTTCATTAAATTGAAGTTATCCTCTTAATATTATAAATGCGCAAGTTTGTGAACACCTTTGGATGATTGATACTCAATCCCACAAAATATAGTGGACAGATTTTTACGAAATTTGACATTAGTGCATTATATATACTTATTCTTATTCTGAAATACATATCAAAAGTACTCTAAAAATAGGTTAAAAGTTGTACAAAGCTAATGGAGATAAATAACGCAACGAGCAACGTAGTGTTCCGGAAATTTGTATTTTGCATAAAAAAATGCATCAACATGAATAGAGCAAATAATAATTAATGTTACTTTTGCTATGGAAGGGAGACGAATTCAAACCAATTTTGAGTATTCTAGACTTCACTGGACAAAATTGTGAATGTATAAATGTAAGGTACTATAAATTGGTTTCTTTTGACAGTGTGGCCGACATAGTTATATTAACTGGAGAGGAAAAGTAAAGGATCGGCCGATAACACAATTTAACGAACCATTAGCTCCATGGAGGCAACAAACAGGTACAGTAGTCCTGTGACCATTGGAAATGGAATTCAAAAGCAATTCAGTGGACACAAGTGAATTTTTTTAACCTGCCGATGAGGCTACGGACCTATTTTCCCCTGATGCAGGATACTGATTGGAAACATGAACAATTATAATTCTTAGACAGAATTAAGGAAGTAGGATGGAGTAGCATATAAAGATTTTAAAGGAAGTACTCAAACTGTGCTTTATCAAGTTTATAGAAATTCATATTTTTGAAGAACAAATACCAAGGGAAAAGAATAATAATAATAATAATAATGTTGTCTTTATTTTCATCAAGCGTTTCTCAGTTACATACAGAACAACTGCTTTTCAGAACAACTATCGTCACATACAACATATACATGAAAATGAAATACAAATAAATAAAAAAAATCTATACATTAAGAAAATTCTGCCTCATCTTATTCTGAAATGTAGCTATTGAACATTGTTTCACGTTTGGTGGGAGGTCGTTGTACAATTTCGGGCCGAAATAAGAGGAGCTCCTTCTTCCCAACTCCAGCCTAACTTTGGGAAAGTGAAGAAGATTCCCATGGCGGGTTCTGCGCTGAGAGACCTCATCCCGAAATTAGAGCTTCTTACTAAGGTACTGAGGCTCCTGATTAGCCTTGTGGACCATGCAGCACGTCATGACCCTGCAGACGGTCTCTACCGACATCATCCCAGCGGCATCTCTGTAAGGAGAGACATGCTCAAATCGTTGCAAATTAAATATGAAACGGATTGCAGAGTTTTGCAACTTTTGAATGCGATGCATGTCTTCTCCAGAAATGCTATTCCCGTAGGCTGGGAAACAGTAGGCGAAAACGAAGGTAGGGATATATTTTTTTCCAAGAATGAAAGTAATCATATTATATTATAATTAAAATTGGGCGGTTTGAAAAATTCTTTCATTTTCGTGGTGGTAACCGCGTAGGTTTGTTCTCGGATTTTTAAGAACCATCTACGCACAGAGGACATAAGTGTGTCTATGTAACAGTTGTGTACAGCCGAAAATTGGAGTTTTCATTCTACTCCTTGTACAAGGAAGTAGATTATAAGCGCCGGAAATAAACTCGTTTTGACTGCAATAGGCTTTTCAGTTGCATTTACGTACCTGTATATGGTCTCCTTAGCCAATCTCTGAAAACTGAATATGAGCATTCACAAGGCTGTCACAATTCCAACAGTTTCTTTTCGTGTTAATTTATACAATGCTTCTCCCTAACATGAAGTCTGCTTATGCACCAAAATCAAAATGTAAATCAATATCTTCATCAGTCTGAGTTGATTTACTTATATGAGTTGGTATCCAAGTGCCATTTGGTAAGATTTTATACTACACTTAAATATGAGAATAATTTTTGTTTTTTAAATTGTATAATAAAGTCATGGCCTTTCGGATACCAAAATACTTCTCTAAAACCTTTTGACCAATTATTCTAAAATAGATTTTTTGAATATTTTTCAGTTACCGTTATATAATATATCCGGAGTGTATTATTTCTACGATATCCTAGTTATTCATCAGGAAATTGCGTGCGAAGGCGCAGGTAGGTGTTAGTATTATACTATTAGACGAACAAAGTCGAATGTTACAGCTTTTTCGGTTTGCTACAAAATTACGAAAGTTGTCAGATGTTAAGTTTAAAGGGATCCGCCACCATTTCAGTATTTTTTTTTATTTACTAAAAATTAATGGTTTTTTCTTTCATTACTCATCCATTAGCATTTAAATAAAAATAATACTACAAAAAAAATATTTTTTTTTCATTATTTATATTTTTTTGGTTATTTTTTTCAAAAAAAGTTAAATGCAAAAAATGGAAATAACTTTTTTATTTTTTAAGATATTTAAATAAACTTAATATTTTTTTATTCCCTATGAGATGCTCTATTTTTAATGGTATAAAGACTATCATAGGACTAAAATTCTTAATTTTATAGATTTATTTGTAAAAACATAAAATTTTACCTCAAATTTGTGTGAAAAATATTTAATAAAATAAATACTTACTCACCTAGAAGGTTGTCTATACCATTAAAATTAGTTCATGGTATAAGGGTGCTGAGGTAAAAATTTCAATAGTCTATGTCAAAAACTCTTTAGTTATTTTAAAAATTGTGTTAAAAAACTAAACTTTCGGAACTTTCGGAAATCGTCAACAAAAGTCTGTAAATACATAAATCTCTACTAAAACTCTCCTGCTCCATATGTAACACCTTCTTCAGCTATCTTCTTATCTTCTGAAGCTATCTGTCTGCTTTTCAACAACTTCCTATATTTTTGATACTTTTCTGTAGCCCTCACATTCTTGTATGTCCAATACTTGAAACTGTCATCTTTGTTTATACCACAACCACGGTCACCAGTGTTAATCAATTTTCTAAATCAAAACGATTTTGGGAAAACGATATTGTTGGTCCCAATTATCATAACTTAACACATGTTTCCATTGGTAGTATTCAGAACATGTCAATCTCCATCAACCATTCTACCCAACTGAAAGATGCTCTGACTCACAGTAAATGAACCCCTGATCAGATAACATTGTACTGGAACATTGATAACACTGGAAAATCACCCTGTGTCAGATCATGATAAAACTAGGTCAGCCACAGAAATGTCACGACCACTATCATCCGTATTTGTAATCCGTTCACTGTTTGGATTATAATTAGCTTTCGTCAACACAATATTTCACCATGACTGTCGACATGTCTGGAACCGTTGATGGGTAATGATGTCATATGTGTCGTGTTATTTGCCACTCTATCGTATATATGGGATTTTATTTTCGCAGGAATATACTATAGCAGCACACTTTATTGTTCAATGGATATAAATTAAAGTCTTCGAAAGCAGCTCAATAAAAACATTGGTGATTTGCCAAACAATACTTCTGATAAATGCAAATACTTAAGAGATTTACTAGTATAAGTAGGTCAGAAGGTAAACCGGTTTAAAGCTGTTGAGAACTAATTACACCAAAGTAGACAAGCTTTTTCAAATTTAGAGCTATTTTCAAAAGCCGGTGCTTTAATTTCATGCCAAACAACTGTCAATGAGTGAGGTAATTAATTGAATTGCCAGTTCCTGGTAATGACTGAGGAAATGTTGTGTTTTATGAGTAATACTCTTACTACGGCTCAGCCAGTGCTTGAAAATTAACTTAATTACATTTACGTTAACGCTCAACTTCAAGAAGAATTATTGTATGTATTAAAATATTGTGTTTTTTTTAGGATTGTGTTTGTAAACAATTTATAAAAATCTGAAGGAGATGATATTTCAAAAATAAATAAATATAAAAAACTGGTATCACGTCTAATGAAATCTCTGGACTGACAAATGATAACAGGATTTATCATCCCATCTTAAAGTTTCTGCAGATCCGCTTCACCGTCAGATTATCAACTGATCAGTCAGTCTCTCGCCCTCCATGGTGTGTGTGACTTGTATTGTGTTGTGCTCTTGGTTCTGTGATGTGACGTGGTTAGTGTTCGTTCTCACTTGTCTCAACTTACAGCTCAATGCTTGGTTTTCTGGGGTACAACTTATTTCGTAGTCAATTTATACTAGGGCGAGTTCATCGCCCATTTTAAATTTGTAAAGTTTTGTTATGTTTAGGAAGAAAATAGATCCCAATCCTCAAAACCAAGTGTTCAATTTTTGAAACATATATGTCATACTTAAATACCCTTCAATGGCAATAGCGATTATATATGGTATAGCAGAAAATTCTTCCGGAGTTTGGTATATATTTTAACTTTTCAAAGTAGACGTGTATAATCCAAAACTACGGCAAATACCAGGACTATAACTAGTAACCTAATTTGTTCGTTGGTAACAAATTTTATGGGTTTAACGAAGATTTAACTGATGTAGATGTTTAAAGGATATTCTTTCGGGTTAATTTCCAAATTTTAGGTTGGTTAGTACAATAGATTCGAAGTACTATCAGACATTACATTTATGAGGGACCATACAGTTGTCATTAGTTGATCATAGGTGACCTATACCAAAGATAAACTATTGTAACACTCTTCCTTGGATTTTATGACGTATTTTTTATTAGAAAATTACAAAAATTCTTGCTTATTGGTTTCACATTTAATATGGATATCTGTTAAAGGTGAAGGAGTATATGTTGAATTTATCCAAAGCTATACATATTTCGTGTTATTTTAAGCTAAGTAGGTAGTTAAAATTTTTATTTAAGCGCAGTATCAAACGATTATATTTATCTGATCATAAATAAAATCTATTAATTGAGTAATATCCAAAGATGTAAGGTATTTGGGTTGTATATTTTGTTGAATATCTTTATAAGCTGCAAATTAAAATAATACTCCTAAAAATTTCTGATAACAGTCGTTCTTTTGCATAGCTGCATATTTTCAGAGAACGTACCTATGAGGCTACGAAAATGTTTAGTTAATTGTGACATGTCACTAGGTGAAGTAAGTACTTCATCAATATGTGCTAATAACCACCAAGCGCAACTTGTTGTCACAGCGTTCAGCTAATTGGTTCCATACAACATTATAATTAATTGTTGGCATTAACGCACAGGAGTAGTCTATTATCTTCTCTCTTAATGTAATAGACAAAGCAATGGTACCTATTACTCAACAGATGAGATATGACAGTGTAAACTAATTACAGATATCAAGTTTTTATGTTATACTGCTTTTCCAAACTCGATTCATAAACCAGATCATAATTAGGGATACTGGAACCAACACACCTTGCATACAAAATAGCATGAAATTCATTAGGTAAAGATGGGATCGATAGCTTGTATTATCCCATGTCTAGATAGTTTTTCAAATTACTTTTAAAATCGGAGATTATATCTAAAAGTAACCCAACCAATCTTATGCTTAAATATTTGTCACTTAATGGTAGACATGTTTTCTTTTAAACAAATAGTACGCAGAATATCGAAGCTTGATCCTGTTCCAAAATTTGTTACCAATCGCGTTTAACCACTGCAGTAAATAAATTAAAACGTCAGGATTCTTTATTAGATCTGAAGAAAGCTTTGTTCATTAAAGTAGTCTGCTCCGAAAGATTCAAGTAAGCTTTCATTTATTACGGACAAAAAAGAAAACTTGGTATCCTAAAAGTGTCACTTTCGCTTTTTAAATGTGTTCCTCCGGTCCTTCAAACATCTCACTTTGATCTTCAGTGATCGATAACGAAAATATTGATTCCCTTGTTTTGAACCTCAAAGTTCGTAAGTCGTGCAACAGTTTAAAAAACCTCCAACAAAAAGATGATACACAATCGATGATAATAACCTTTTCTTACTCTAGTTGGTTCATCGGTAAAATTACGATCTGGTATCTACTATTTTCAAACACCACCGAGCTTTTAACATGTAAACTGGAAACCAATTTGACAAAACATCATAAATGGCAAAGTCAGTTCCAAGAGGTGAGTAACCGATTTTTAAGTTAATGGCAACTAAAACGCATCCCTATGAATGCGTTATTCCGACAGAGGTTTCAAGTATCCAGCTGTTAAACAAGCTAAATAATCTATAATGATCTAATGAGTAAAATATTACTTTTGGGTAAAATTTGTATAATTGCAATTACCAAGGTAAAACACGTTGTAGGCATCTTGCTTTGAAAAAACCCAATGAATGTATATGTTATCAATATATATTGATCTGTACTACCTAAATAAGGCCTCCTCGTCATTTCACTGTCACGACCACCTGAATATTCATACAGTCCATAAATTGATGATAGTGGCTCACCAATTTGTCGTTAGTAAGACCTGTCAAAGTAGAGCTGAAGTACAGAATGTATCCTCGGTTACTGTCAGTCAAACCTAAAAGCTATTTCATTTTTACGATTTTTTATGTTATTTTTAACTTCGTAACCAAAGTTATTACGATACGAAAATATATATAAAATAATATATCAAATATTGATATGTTACGCACAAAATATTTTTAAATTTCTCCCTAATTCTATTGAGTAATCTTAAAACATAATAAAATGTTCTATTCCCATTTTAGAATTTACAACATTAACACGTTCACACAGTGTAGACTAGAAGTGAAGGTGTTAATAGACGTTAATATTGCTGAATTCCAAGGTGAAATCCATCTCGTCCTCCCCAATGTTGACTAGAAGCAGGTCATACTCTTTAATCGGAAAACCTATTGTATTACATTCAAATTGGAATGACTGGGTGAGATGGAACCAAGATAAAATTTAAACTATATCTAACTACTTTATATCAAGTACAACTGAAGGAAAATTAAGATATACTCAGAGAATTAAACTCACAGGTGTTTATGTATATTGTCAGAAAATTTAAATTAAAATTGTCGATGGGACAAACTAAAGTTATTACTGAATGAAAATACAGGGTTTTCATAAATGAATGGTACAATTTAAACATAAAATAAAAAGAGAACCGTACGAAGTACATTAAAAATATTTATTTCATTAGAATCCTCGTTAAAAACAATTTTATACTGATACATTTAGTACATTTCAATGTGTCCACCACCGATAGCTCTGCAGACATCTAATCTATGGTCGATCTCGGCCCATACACTGTGCAGCATGTCTCTTGTTACCGATGATACTGCCTCATAAATCCTTTCCTTTAAATGAGCTAAATCACGGATCTTCTGAGAATAAACAATGTTTTTCACGTATCCCCACAAAAAAAAATCGCATGGAGTCAAATCCGGGCTTCTAGGAGGCCATGCTATTGGGCCACCTCGACCTATCCATCTTTGTCCAAACTTGTCATTCAAAGCATCACGAACAAAGTCCTTATAATGGGGTGGCGCACCATCTTGTTGAAAATACACCATATTGACATTATAAAAACTCGTCAATTTGAGGAAAACAAAAATTCTCTAGCATGTCCAGATACACATTACCATTAGGACTTTTCTCGACAAAGAAAAAAGGTCCAATTACTTTGTTTTTAGTCAGTCCACACCAGACGTTTACTTTTGGTGTGTCTCGGATTATTTCTATGATCTCATGAGGATGTTCAGAACCCCAAATTCGAACGTTGTGTCTATTAACACACCAGTTAACATGAAAATTTGCCTCATCTGTAAACATAACATCATTTAAAAATTATTCATTTTCTTCAATCTGATTTAAGATGTAAGTTGCATACTCCACACGTTTATTTTTATCATTCGGTTTGATCCCATGCAACAGTTGAACTTTATAGGCATGAAAATGCAGCCTTTTATGCAAAATTTTATGCAGAGTTGTCACTGGGATTCCAAGCTCCAGTCTCCGACGTGGAAGAGATTTTTGTGGACATCTAAGACAAGATTCTCTATCGTTTTGAATGGTTACCTCTGATACAGTCTGTCTCCCAGAAGACTTCCGTTTTTGTACCGATCCAGTTTCTTCGAATTGTTTACTCCAACGCGTAATGTTGTTTCTATGAGGTGGATCTTTGTTAAATAAACTTCTAAAAGCCCTTTGCACTAAAACAGAAGACCTTAATTCACTAAACAATAGCACACACTTGGCTTTTTCTTGATCAGAAAACATGCTTCTAGATCAGAATCAAATGTTTGAAGTTATTGCACAATTTAACCAACAACAATGAAGCAGCTGTTTTCTAACACAGAGCAATAAAACTAATTGAGCTGAAGAATTCAGAGGTGCCAACCATATTTTTCTACATTGCGTAGCAAATTGTTTATAAGCATTCAAAATTGCACCATTCATTTTATGAAAACCCTGTATATATTGAAATAATGTATAAAACATTAATATGTTTTCCACAAAAGTTTTAAAGTACCTTCCCAATTCTTTGGAGATATAAGAAATAAGACATATAAAAATGTTCTAATCCCGTTTTAAAATTGATATCAATCTTAATATACGTTAATATTGGTGAATTTTAAGATTACAACCATCTTGTCCTCCAGAATGTTCATTAGAGGCAAGCCATAATCTTTAGTAGGAAAACTTATTGAATTATAAGTTATTAAAATTGAAGTGTCTCCGTGAGATAGAACCAAAGGTAAAGATAAAACCATATCTAACTACTTTATATCAATTATAACCTAAGTATGATTATGATATACTCTTAGAATTAAACTTAAATATGTTCATGTTTATCATGAAAAAATTTAAATGAAAAGTGGCGAAAGAACAAATGACGAGGGGGAACATCGTTAAAGGGAACATTTAAGTACGGATATGTTAAGTGGCCATTTTATTTAAGAACTTCGTTAATTTGTCTCGTATATGAAGTAAAAGTACAGTTCTTTTATTTACATAATACGAGACCAAATGTGTATGTTTTTTCTTTTTTTCATGCAAACCTTTCATTTCCTATCACGTGACAACCAATTCCAATTCTAGCACAGTTTCTGATTAATTCCTTGATTTTTCTATGGAGAATAAACCGATACAAGTAAGTACAAAGGGCTTATAGGAGTTACGGTTTTTGAGCTTTTTAACCTGTACTTCGGGTTAATAAGTGAATTTATAATTATTTTATCTTATATATATATATATATATATATATTAGACTGTTCAATCGTATAAATATCACCTTAAATTTATATTGAATACTCAGCGCAAGTTTAATAAGATAATAAACTTGGGTTTACTCCATAGTGCATCTAATGTCGAATAAAATACCATGCTGAACTTCAAAATTATGACTGAAAGTTAAAATATACCACATTTTTATTCAAATGCAAATTCTGAGGTCAGAAGGCAGAATGTAATTTGAAACACTGAAACATTTTGACAAAATGATCTTTAGAATTTCACTGGCCTGTAAAAACAACGTCACTCCTTGTGGAACCAAGATTCACAGTCACTTAGACGCTTAACTTTCAGTCGAAACAAAGGATATCTTCTTCAGTAGGGTCAAAGCTACGTTTGTCATACAATGACATTTTAATTCTATGGCTGTAATTTATGTTTTTTAGTTTATATTTATATATTATTTTTAATAAACCATATTACAATTAATTGGGCAGTGTAAGTTGCAGCATTCAATGATTTGAAATAATACTCTGAAATATAATACTAATTTGAGTATTGTCATTAATATTATCTTATTTTAGACTATCCTCTGTAATATTACGAATGCGAGAGACTCTTATGGTATCGCCTTATTGTTTATTTGGCTGCACAACATAGATAGTTTTTATATAACGTAATTCGTGTCAACATTTTTGTTTCTATAGTTTAGATAATCATAAATATGATTCTATTGTGGTGGTGGCCCCTTATAATACTGCAACCGTTGATTTATGCAACTATGTAATCTCATTAATAGCTGTCAACATTTTTGTTTCTATAGTTTAGATAATCATAAATATGATTCTATTGTGGTGGTGGCCTCCTATAATACTAAAGCCGTTGATTTATGCAACTATGTAATCTCATTAATAGCTGTCAACATTTTGGTTCTATAGTTTAGATAATCATAAATATGATTCTATTGTGGTGGTGGCCTCTTATTATACTGCAACCGTTGATTTATGCAACTATGTAATCTCATTAATAGCTGTCCACGATATGAAAGAAGCACCTTGTGCACATAAACGTCAAGAATGAATGAATGAATAGACAATTCATTGAATGTTTTGTGCTTTAATTTATTGATTTGTCATTCCTATCTTGTAACTAAGGTATAAAAAACGGAAATAAGAATTTAATTGAGAGAACGGAACGAAATACAACGCCGAATGATAGGATAATTTAATTGCCTGTGTTTTATTGAAATTAAAATACCCCTGGCTTCACAACAACAGTGAGTGAGTTTAATTAACGTTCCCACGTGTTTATCTTTTAGCTACTGTACGCTCGATGAGGCCTTTGTATGCAAATATAAGAGTTAAATTATTTAATTTCGACAGTTGAAATTTTAAACGAGGCAATTTGCCAAGGGTGTGTATTGTTGTTTAGAAATGCTTTTTACATTTTTTATAGTTTAATTCCGACTCGTCCATTAGCCTGGATTACATTTCCTCTGCATTGTTTTAAGCTTAGTTTTTTCCTAATAATAAACACGAGCCTGCTATATTGTAGCTGCTAACTAATTAAACACCATTCATCACATAATTAATACAATATCCAGACAAAATACAATCTAAAAGATTGTCGTACATGATATGTGACGCTGGCAGTCACAAAGGATTAATCGGAAAACTGAGTTGGATACATGTTTATAGCGTATACACGGTAATAATTTAGCTAAGTGCTTCTTTAATTTCTCTCCGCATCACCAACTTAACATTCTTCGTGTCTTTCAACTACTTCATGGTTTCTGTCAGTTTGATAATAAATTAATAACTAAATGTAAGATAAATGGCGGACGTTTTATTGTTAACTACATTGAAAACTCACTTGAGCCAATAGTTATGAAATGTACATTTTGTGGACCATTCGATAAAAGACTGGCTTTATATTAGTCCAGGAATTAAGGACTAGTTTGTAGTTAGAGAACATTGTATGAGTATGCCTAGTTTTTTTTTTTTTTTTTTTTTTTTTTTTTTTTTTTTTTTTTTTTAGAAAATTTCTCCTTAAGAAAGACATAGATCTTCAGCCGCGTTAGTTTTGGTGGAAGTCGAATACAAAAGTGGCAAAACAGTTAAAAATATTGAATGATAATTTTGATCTCAGATAGTTTTTTTTTTTGCTCGACTCACATAGAACCAAACAGTAGACTCGTAAGTAAGTGTTAAGTTACGGTAGCTAACCACCCCTAAAGTGGTGACTTGCAATTACTTTATCTCATCTTCGCCAATAGCGTAGTGTATCGGGTACAACGGTTATTGCAAGACAACCGGATCAAGCAACGTCGAACGTGGCTGCTGCTTGGATGGGTGACCGCTTAGCGATCCTGTCCAGGACCGCTTAGCGATCCAAGCAGCCCGCCTGCCCGGCCGTTGGTGGTGGTTCGGAGGAAGTCACCTTTAAGCCGTTGATCCCCAGGTTAAGTGTTAGAGAGGGCTTCTTAGTCCCAACTTTGCCTGGTAAAATAAGACATCTTTACTTTACTTTATCTGTATAGGTATGCTGGTGATATAATTATTATTTATGTGTCTACCGGTCGGTGTGAAGTGTATAAAGTTAGGAAAAATAAAAAATGTTAAACCGCTTTGGATATCCTCCCTATTTTGGCATTCACAAAAATTAGTAAACGCCCGATTACATTCTTAGTAAAAACTCCTCTATCGATTTCAAGGAAAACACAGTTGGGTACTCACACAGGGCACATTGGTTCTCGAGTCTTACGCTATGCATTTAATCTGGAGTTATTGAAGCCTTTGACGACAATGTCCTTGCTGTCAAAGGGCAAACAACAAATTAAAATGTATGTGAGAGTTGCGTGAATGTTAAATTTAAGTTCGCATTACTTTAGTTGTCTTTCTTCCATTGAATTAGCGACAGGGATTTATTGAGCCATTTCAATATCTCCAGGAAACTAACAGATCATGTCACTCTCTGTTTAGGAGATTTGCCTCGTGGTGTTCTTCGGCGTGGAATACATGGTGAGGTTATGGTCCGCAGGTTGCCGATCCAAATACATGGGCTGCTGTGGCCGCCTACGCTTCATTCGAAAACCCATTTGTATTATAGGTAAATATCAAATTCTATTAGAATTATTGCCCGATTGTAGTTAGAAAAATATTTGATGATGTCGTACAGTTATTTATCTACGACTACTATAGTAGCCCATACGAAAATAGTCCTAGTTGTAGTCGGACACCAAATTAGTCCGATGATGGTTGTTACGCTTAAAGCCTCCTCTACACTCCGTGCTCAACATTGTTTCCATTTTTGTGAATGAAAAAATTACTTACTTTCTCAACATTAGGCAACAGCAGGTGATCGGCAGTGATATGGCAACACTGCTTCAACAGTCATTGCATTGGGCTATTTTGGTGCAGGCTACTCTAGGCATTTGAAGCGGTGTTGCCACATCGCTGCTGCCACATGCTGCTCATACTATGACGTGGCTTAATGGACATGTTAGTTTACACACTGAATGTAAAAAATATCAATAAAATCAAGTACCTATATGCGTTTATGATAATAGTTTATGATTTTTTTATGACAGCAGATGTTGAGGTTGATTTTCGTGCAGGTAGCTCGAATTGTTTCACTATATTAAAATACGAACTTTTAGAATGTACATGCTCGTATATAACCAAATAAAAACTCACTGAAATAAATTTTTGTGTAATTAATAAGTAGAACTTTGACTTGATGTACGTTTTTGTTCGTTGTGACACCATTATTAATAATTATTCTTTGTTTGAAGGTTAGTTTTGACGATGGAAGGATTGTGAAGAAAACAGGATTTTTCCGGACATAGTTTTCCGGACGTAGTGTTACTGATTTCTTGTTTCACTGAACGATGGCAAATAATGTCCGGAAAATCCTGTTTCCTTCACATTATTAATTACTTGTTCCCTAATAAAGTATACACCAAGATAAACATTTCAAGACTGTAATTATTAAAAACTCACGTTAGAAAGCAGCTTTGGATTTATGTAGACTACACTCTTTAAAATTGACTAACTTGAATATTAATCTTTTTAACGCGGATTTTTATGACACCTCACAATAATATTGGCAATAATTATTAAATTTCACTTGCTAATATGAGATAATTACTATAGGATTATAATGGATTACAATCCTAAACATGCTATTTAGGATGGTAGCGCTATCTACAAATCGCAGCGTACACAAGCGTTCTGACATATAATACTTTACAGGGGTGCAAGGTCTCTTTTTAAGTCAATGTTGTCACACTCAACACTCATGAGAATGCCAAGTTTTACTACTCGTTCAGTTAGGGAAATTAAGACTTATTATACTAATTTAATACCTATTTTATACCTGAACGTATCAAAATCAAATGAAAATACACAATAATAGATTTGTAACATTTAATATGAGCTCTTTACTTTGTTCACACAATTCTAATAGAAATATTTTTTACAAAAATATCATATTCACAAAAGCGTTTGTCTTAAGTCTTAATCATTATACTTTAATTATTGAATTAGTAATACATTCCATGCTTATAGTATGTTAATATTAATTATTGATTTGAATTAGTACAAAATATTGTTGGCAGGATTGAATACACAGCTGTATTGGTATACTGCTATGTTCAAAGTGGTTTTAACCTTTAATTAATTTTTGTTACAGATTTAATTGTAGTTATAGCTTCCATAGTAGTTTTGTCAGTTGGCTCGAATGGCCAAGTATTCGCAACGTCCGCTATACGAGGTATCCGGTTCCTCCAGATTCTGCGCATGCTCCATGTCGACCGTCAAGGCGGGACTTGGAGGCTACTGGGCTCCGTAGTTTTCATCCACAGACAGGTATTTGTATTTCTATGAATATTAAACACATCTAATGACTGTTTCTTTGTGAATGAAGTACGTTATACCTAGCATTACACAGATATTCCTGAAGCATTTTTAAACTTCCAAGGTAGCCAGAGTTACATGTGATGGCTGCTTCCAAACTCTAATTTAGAAGAGTCAAGGCTTGCAGGTACCTCTCCTCAAACAGTGTTGTTAGGATTTGATGTCCTTCCAAGAGCACATCTTTCCAATGAGATCTTGTAGACAGATAATTTGTAAACTGGCTTGATTTTCATCGCCACAGCCTCAGTGATATATACTCTGTGTCCTACCGTTTTTTGTTCCGATGAAAGGTTAATTTTTTGTCTTATATTACGTATTGATTCCCTGAGGAGAGACGCTATGTTTTTGAATAGGTATCCAATTACATGCACGTTTCGATGGGCACCTCATGAACGTATTATTATTTGGTGACCTCTTTGTGGAACTGAGAGTATACTGGTTTCCATAATATCGATAATTCTATAATCATGATTCGATTGTGTTGATGGCCGCTTATTATATTGCAGCCCATAAGGCTTTCTTTCATTGTTCGTCTTGGTATAGTAAATAAACTTTTTGCAAAACGACGTTTTTAATACCACAAGGTAACCATAACCAATATCCAGCTGATATTAGATAGGAATAAATTACAGAGATACACGATACACAGCTAACCACAAAACAGTACACAAAGAAACAGAAATAACAAAAGTAGCAACGTGTATACATAATAGATGTTTAGCAATTACAGAATGAGTCACGAGATTAAGCGCAAAGATTATACAGGGCGTCCCGTAACTCTCTGGACAAAGAGTATACCACGTTATTGCTCAGGTCAAGACAAACATATTTCACCATATGAACATGGGTCTCCGATGTTTAATTTCCCATCTGTCTGTCTGTATGCATTTTTTTTATTAATATATTAAAAAGTAATAGATTAAATTATACAAAATATGACTCAAATGTTTATGATAACAAGGTTAGTTACTGAAAAGAATACAATGAAATTATCTTTTTGTATTTTCAAAATGGCGGCCATTCAAACTTTTTAACTTTGAATACTATCTTAAAAACTATTTTTCTCAAGAATTTCAAGAATATCTCACAAATCTAATGACACTAAAGTTATTTAAATCGAATAATAAATAACATATTAGATCACATTTTCTGTGACAAGACATGGTCCCCATTGAGAGCTGTCGTTAATTCAGTTTTTGTATTGTTGGCTATTCGCTGAGAACCTCAATGTGGGCCATGTCTTGTCACAGTAAATCTGCTCTAAATCAATAGGATGCCAATTTCTATTTGGCAAAGATAGGGAACGTTTTGAAAATTAAATCTTTACAGCTTTAACAACGAACAGTTAAATTATCATCCCCATTTGTATTACATGTTTATAGCGTTGCTCTAATTAATATCTGCACAGTTATGTTTTACATATTTATTACAATTCATTCAAGGAATTCAAAATTCTACAACTTATTTTATAATTTTCTTTTCTTTATAGATCTATGGTGGTCCTATTAAGAATACAAAAAGCTACAATGTGAAGTTGTCCCTGCGCTACCCATGGGTTTCAAATCAATGCAATATCGTGTAGTTTTTAAACAACTGGTAATTTCACTTGTTTTAAAATGAAACTTTAACGTCACACAATGTATCGGTACATCAGACGCGTTGTTATTTCAGAAGTAACGTAAATGTCTGTGAGTGACGACTGTTGTACATCGTTTGTCAAAGCAGTCCATTTGCCTTGCTGACGTTCACGTGGCAGGTGATTGTAGTGTTGTCAGATCAAAGGCTGCTAAATAAAACAAAGATGGCCGCGCCGATAGTGATTGATCATGACTGCACTAATAGCGGGGATGTATAACCTCTAATCCTTCATTAGTTGCGCCGACCATTCCATATCTTAAATTATAGTACTTTGTGAAGTATAGAATTAAAAACAATAGAAACTTTCGATGTTGTGGGATTGGATGTCTTTTCAACTTTTTTAGCAAATATTAGTTTTTTTGTAGGTTGTTATAGACTGTTTATATATTTGGTTAGTGCTGATGGTGAGTGTATACTAATATCAACTCTGACCACAATTCATGATAGTATACATTTATTCAATAAGAATATTTGTAGCCACCTTGACCCCATAGTATGATAAAAGGAGAATAAATATTTAAAACCTGTAAAAAGGATGGGCAGACATTTATCAGCAAGAACTAATACTCAAAGTATCATCGGACCATTATCTGTACATTGTAGATTAGTAAATAATGCTTAACCTCAATATGGCTAATTTAGAAAGTGCCCTGTACAAACAATACAGTGCCAATAATGAATAACTTGGTATATAATGTAAATAACACATGTCTCACACACACACACACACACATACATACATGAACACATGTACATGAAACATACATGTACATGATTTTTTTACTTTAAAAGTGTAACCTTTCATCCATATTGGGATTTTGTGACAGAAAGTCTCTAGTACCCCATGGCGGCTCGCAAATGTGAACGTAAAGGAGCTCCTCATCTTGGAATTACAGCCCTTAGAGGTCTTAAAAAATAGGAATGGAATTTTTTTAATTATTAATTTTAGGGCGAATATCAACCGACATTAAATTTACAGTCATTTCTCCAAATAATTTATATGTCTGAACATTATCATATTTTGGCTCGTTGGTGGTTACAATTTCATTTAAACTTGTCTATTTTAATCATACAGTATTTGTTAGGGATCCTTACTCTAGTGCAAACATTTTATGTAAGCGAACTATGTTTGTAATTAAAATAAAATTGTTCGAAACAAATATTTTGTAAGGTAAATAAGTTTAAAATACTTAATGGAGTAATAAATTATTTTTCCAAACTGGCTTCAAAAGATAAAATATGCTTTTCTATTACATCATTGGCATTGATGTCTGTATGCGGACTATTTGAAATATTTTATTACGTGTATTATTTATATAAGTATTAGAGTATTACTTATACTCTAAAAATGGTGGGGCTAAATAAACGTAAATAGCTAATTAACCATACTGAATGTAGCAGAGATATAGAAATAATACCAAAAGTCGTTCCCATCGCTTTACCAGTCAGCTGTGTGTGCTGTTATCTGTGCTGCGTATTATTGTCTTTGGCAAGTATTTGAAACTAGAAGCTTTATCAAAAACTATAAAATTTCTCTGATTCCATTTTTTTTGTTCTCTTAGGACAAGAATTTTAGAAAATTGCACCTAGTCCTTTAAGGACCTTTGCGCTGCTTCCAGATTAACAGGATATATTGGATGGGTAAGGTTGGGAGTAGGGGGCACCTCCTGTGGAGATTCAGGAGGAAAAGTTTAGGGCACTAATCTCAAGTCACAACCCCTAGCAAGAAGGAGAAGCCAGCTCTGAACCAACCTGTCCAGTCAAAGCAGGCAAGAGGTGGGACACTCTTGTCTAGGCTGGAAAAAACCTTTGACTTTTATGGAACAAACCCCACCACCTCCAACAGTAATCTCCTGCAGAAGAATAGACCTATCCAATTACCCTTGCACTCCAGTATCTCAACATTTGCGGTTAGTGATTTGCCACTCCTGGACATCCTCAAGGTTGCCCAGATTTAAGTGACACATCGGTTTTTGCTGAACCCACTGTGGGTTGTCAACTGGAAGGTTTAAATCAGCCAGAAGTGAACTATCCTGGGGAACCTCTGATTCCTTAGTTGTATCGTATGGGTTAAGTCAAAACATTGTAAGCTGTCAGGGCAAAATCATTTACACTTGAAAAACTTAAGTATAATTAATTACTTATTGTTACTTCGCTCAACTGAAGGTTTCTTGAACATTTTTGTGTTGCAGGAGTTAATAACGACTTTGTACATAGGATTCTTGGGATTGATATTCAGCAGCTATTTTGTGTACCTCGCAGAAAAAGATGCCATAGGTCCGGACGGGAAAACCGGTGACTTTGCCAGTTATGCTGACGCATTATGGTGGGGAGTAGTAAGTACACACCTATAAAATATATTATATTACTGTATCACTACACTTATTAATTATTTTATTAAATTTTATTGCATATACAATTTATAATCATTATAAATTATTAAATACTAATACCAATTATTGTTATTTAGCAGGCTACTATATAATTTAGAAACAATGAAAGAAATTCTTGCTGTCTGAAGAATGAATAGATTTCTATAAGAAGAAGGAAAAATGTTTGCACAGCTTTATTTTTTTAGCTACGTACTCGTATTATTCCAAAAGATTAATTTATTCCAGTTGCTAGATGCAGAATGTAGTAAACAATTATGTGTATTGCATAATCTTATATATTAATATAAAATGCCATTTGACATAAAATTTAAATGGCCAAAATATGTGTTATTTGCTCATCCAATATATATTCATAAATGTACCATTTAAAAATATCGTTAACAGTCAAGAAGGTAGCTAGAAACACCTTTTGGGATGGGTCCAGACAACTGATATTTTCCCGTAATTGACAGAGAATAAAGCCCCATTTTGTTCCTTAAAAAGTTCTTGACCCGTTTCTTTGTTGAGAATTGGGTCCGGACCCTTTGGACCCCCTCGCTGGCGACGTCCTTGTTACCAATTAGGTTTGTAAATAGTATTATTTGAAAAAAGTTCAAAAACTGCTTGAAATATTCCTTATTTACAAATTTTGACATTCTAGAGATTCCTTGACTTAGACAAGAATGTAGCCAGAAAAAAATGTTGAATGGGAGTCAAGATAACTGATATTTTCCTGAAGTGTACAGTATAGAAAGTAAAGCAAGTGCAGTTAACCACTGTTTTACCATTTTGTTCCTTAAAAAGTTCATGACCCATTTCAATGTTGAGAATGATCTTTCAGCAGTACATTTCAGTAATATGGAATCATATACTTCTAATAATAATCGTTTGCTAAAGAAATAATTAAAACATTTTAAATTTGGGGATTCTGGACCCCCTGAACCCCCTTTTGGCTACACCCCTGACTGAGAAATTGTATGGCATCTTTTTGTTCCTGCATTGTTGGATTATGGCAGCTATCTTGCTTTGCCTCAAAATTCAAATTTGTAATATACTATAATTTGAGATTACTACAATAGCTTATTTCCAGAGTTGTTCCAATTGATATCGCAAGTATTTATTTAACTACTTAGGAATCTAGGCTTTTGGAAAATTAGATGCAAATAAATAACTCAATTTAGACACTACTTTCTCGTAGTAGTATATTCCTGTATGTTTCAGATAACAGTCACCACCATAGGCTACGGAGATGCTGTACCTCAAACTTGGATGGGCAAGATCGTAGCTTCATGCTTCAGCGTTTTTGCAATATCATTTTTTGCTTTACCGGCTGTAAGTACATGTAAAAAATTGTGTTTTAAATTGTTATTGCTTTTCAAGATATTTTCTCAATTGTGTACTTTTTTTAACACTTAACTCTCAATTTTTATAGCAGATTCACAGTGTTTATATAAACTCCAATTGAATGCTGGGGAATATAACACATTCTAGCTATACAGATGGTGTTATATACCTTTACAGTCTTCATGCATCAGTTAATTCTATAGTAAACACAACTATACAATTAGTCCAAGAGTCAAGATACATTGTATAAGTTCACAACATAGTTTTAAGTAAAATTGTTCCTCCACAACATTCAGTCTATTGCAATGATTATTTAATTTGTAACTGCAAATGTAAGTGTTAACATCATGTCTACATACTCTAGCTAGATAAGCATTGCTGTGCGACCTCTACTTTTCACTTATATTCTATTCCGCATGAAAATAGTCCAATGACACAATAGCTGGTGATAACACATCAAAGCTATTCCCACAATAAGGTGACAAGAGCCTTGATTACAAATTGTCTACAAAACAGAATGAAATCAAACGTAAGTATATTTGTTTATGGTAACAGCTGATGGTGTTTGTTTATTGTAACATATGTTGAGACATATGTTCATACATATAAAACTTAAATAAGTGTTGGCCATAGGTTGTAAAATGGGGATTTGGAGGAAGCACCAGTCACCATCGGAATATTTTTTTCGAGTTGCTCTAGTAATTTATTCACAGTAAATACAACTCTATATTAATCTCTAATTGGCCACTGAAAGTGATAGTCTACTTTAGTGTAGCTAGACACTTAAGTGTGCGCTGATGTATAACCCTTACACTTCCACATCTAATTTGGTACGAGTACATAAAGTTTATTTACAGTAAATGCAACTCCAGATAATCTTTAACTGAGGTCTTCAAGAGTAAGGATAACACTGTCTACTATACCTATCTATAGAAGTAACTATCATGTCCGATAGTTGATTCAAAATAGGCACAACTATGATGCATATTGGTTGCGAATACCATTTTTTTTTTTTTTTATCCTGGGAGAAAGAGATGAATTGTCTTCGCAGTTAATCCTAAAAGGACCTTTGGCGCCTCCCTTATTTTTATTTGTGTCCTCAGAATCTGAGACTTTTACAGAAGCCGATCAGATTTGAAGGCTCCTGTTCTCTGATGTCTTTAGGGCTGAGGAGATATGCACCCAGGAATCTTTTCCAAATTTTTGATATGGCAGGACAATTTAGCCAAATATGCTCCGCTGATTCCTCCTCTTCTTCGCTTGCGAATACCATGAGTCCTAAGGCAACGTATTATAGAAGCGGCATTCTCTGATTCGTAGCAACAGATTTAGCTCTGCTTACTTAAATGTTTCCTTCTTCAGGTTTTGCATATTCTTCTTGAGAGGCAGTTGATTTGTACATGAAAAAACTAAACTTAATCCTGATCCGGAATTTCAATTGAAGGAGAGACCATTCTTGCCATTCAGGCAGGATTTTCCATCAGGTCAAACTATAAAGTCCTCTACCCACACTTTTTCTGAAGATATTTTTCCAAACATTACAAACAAAGTAAGCCTATGCAAACTCAAAATGGGAATCTTCTACAAAGGCTGGAGTTGACCAGTAGATGCATCCAAACCAGGCATGATGCAAAAAGCAAGAAAGGTGAAGATGGTTACACAGAAAAGGTTTGTTGCATCATTAGGCAGTCAGAGCCATAGAGAACAGTTAAGCTTCAGTCAACAGTCAAATTGAGTCCACATCCATTCAGAATCTCTTTAACATGAATCTCTTAATTTAATTCATCCCTATGTGATTTTTTACACATGAACAAACAGGTTAAGCTTAGCTCTAAAAACTTTTGGCACCTTGTCACTTAAATTTTATAGGAACTAAAAGAAATGAAGAGGATCAGGTAAGAACAGTTAGTGAAGGGGTCCAAATTCCCTGAAACTGGATATCGGAGTTGTTAATTCACTCATCTATAACAGTCCACTAATAATACGGATGTAATCTGACAAACTAGTATCCTTGTTAAGCCTTCTGTATCATTAAAATTTGTTGGTATATGTGCTCCAGATCAATGTGGAAAGAATATTGCATGATCTGCAATTAAATCACAAATATACATTTATTTCCATAGAAAAATTACATCATTAAACTGGAAATTACCAATTTTGTATGAAATAAATAAAATTAAAAATATATCTAAAATGAAAAGTTTTGTTTACAAGTCAAATGTAATCTTATAAAAAATAAATGAAAGAAAAAGAAAATAGATATGGGCTATAGGAAAAAGCCTTCATGAGTAGATTGCCGGTATACAGGCTTCAGTTGTTTTCTGTCTTGCAAGCAAGAACGTAGCCAGCAAGGGAGTCCAAGGGGTCCGGATCTCTCAAATTTTTAATTGTTTCAATTACTTTTTTAGTTAACAATTATAACTATTAAAATAATTCAATATTACTGACATGTACTGCTGAAAGATCGTTTTCAACACAGATATGGGTCAAGAACTTTTTAAGGAACAAAATGAGGCCTTACTTTCTGACTTTTTTGGAAAAATATCAGTTGCCTTCACCAGCCCCCAAATTTTTTTCCTGGCTACATTATTGCATGCAAGAGCCTCTTACTAACATTTAACTATTGAACAGAAAATGGTTCAAAGAAAAAGAAATAAAAGAGTAAATATGATAGTTTAGTGTCCAAAGCAATTAGGAAATATTCAGAACTATTCTTAGTCACACAAAAGCTTTTAGGGCCAAAATATATAGGTGAATTAAAAAACTTTGAGAAGTCTGATAAAGTGGTGACTATTTTATTTTAAACGCATAAGAACAATCATCACGGTAAACCTCATGTAGTCTTATTAGCATTTTTAGTCTTAGAAAGATGGAAGATGTTCATTTTAAAATATATAATTAGTATACATCTAAACACTTTTTTATATTTTTTTATATTTTTATTGGTTATTCAGAAATAAGTGTCAAAAGTTTTGGTACTTCATCATTTGGATATTAAACAGTATAAACTAAGAACAATTACACGACTTATACTTATTATTACGAATAAAACAGCGTTTGGATGTGTATTAATAAAATCTCAAAATGAGACATATCCCATAATGCTACTATCATAGATAAGGGTGTAAAAATTCAAGAGGTTTATCATTGTTAGTATGGGGGAGAACTCGAGGTCATTTCATTACAGCTAGCTGTCAACTCTACAGTTCATAAGAATTGTAAACGCAATTATGAGTATCACAAAGACAAAATAAAGTATTGACAAAAGTAGAAGTACTGATATTTAGTGTCAAAACCTGTTTAAACCTACCATACTTACAATTAAGTTGATTAGAGAGTCAAAATGACCTCAAACCCCTGTGTCAACTTAATCTTCTGGTCTGATCAACACTATGATAAAATAAACTCACTGCTTAAATCAACACTGGAATCAATAATCCATGCTGATTTTTACCAATATTAATTTCTAGGTCATTAGTGAAAATACGACATGTAAAATGTAACATCCTATAAGAGTAACCTTGTGGTCAACTAACACCTTAGTATACATTATGTTGTTTCAGTAAATGGTTTGAAACAAGAATGTAGCCCGCGAGGGGGTCCAAAGGGTTCAAACCTCTCACCCAAATTTTAAATGTTTTCAGTTACTTTTTTAGTAAACGATTATTATTATTTAAATAATTCAGTATTACTTACATGTACTTCTGAAAGATCATACTCAACAAAATGGTTCAAGAACTTTTTAAGGAATAAAATGAGGCCTTACTCTCTGTCCACTACAGGAAAATATCAGTTTTCTGGACCCCCCCAAATTTTGTCCTGGCTACGTTCTTGATTAAAAAAAATATTTAATACAACCAAAAATTGATGTAATTGTGAAATAATTGGAAGTAAATTAATTATTGACATCACAAACTTCATCAGCTTAATATAATGTAATTGGACTAATCAGTTTGATGCTTTCAATTAGTTTAAGGTTTTCTATGATGGAAGATTTGAAAGGATAACAGAATTTTGGACATTTGCCATCGTTATATGTTACAACAGGTGTAACACAAGGTTTCCAGGATTGGAATCTATTCTCATTGTCAGGTGGGGGATATATTAATACATGAAAAATTAAAGTACTGAAAGATACAAAGAAAGGGGTTAAAACATACCCAAAAGCTGCGTGGAGTCCAGTCCAGGCGTTGTCACTGCACAGAATGCAAGTCCCGAGCACAAATCACGAATATGAGGATCACAATCACACATCACCCCAGCACAGGCGAAAGTATTATACCTTTTGTAACATATAACAATGGCAAATGTCCGAAATCCTGCGGTCCTTTCAATGAGGTTTTGAAAACTTTGTAACCACTCCATCTGAATTGACTGATTTTTTATTATTCAAATTGATCAGACCTGATTGAAAATTTATATGAAGATAAAGAAAACTGGATGTAAGACAATGAAGATACTTTTGGTTTGGATATATGATCATACATCCAGCCTTTAATTCATTTAGGTAACTTTTTATTCAGGATAGTTTTCATGTATAAGTACGCATCTAAGATTGAGATTTGAATGAGATGTTTAAGTTTTCTGTATGTGACACTTTATTTCAGGGTATTCTGGGGTCTGGGTTTGCTCTGAAAGTTCAGCAGAAACAGAGACAGAAACACTTCAACCGTCAAATCCCTGCAGCAGCCATGTTGATCCAGTGTCTGTGGCGATGTTATGCGGCGGACAAGAGCTTCAACAGTCAGGCAACGTGGAACATCTACGTCAAGGAGCCTCACAACCCCAAGGACAGTGGAGGCTCTGGGAGGGTAAGTTAACCTCCCGTACGCATCAGCTTAAGACATTCACCCAGACTGAATGTCTTCACTTCATAAATATTGTATTTATTTATGAAACCATTTTTCTGTGACAGGTTTGCGGCAAAATTCCGGGGATGCAAGTTAGTCACTTTTAAAATTTTTATGCTCTCTTTTTAACCAGTCACTTTTTTATGATGATTTTAGAAAAAGAAACACATGTCACCAATTTTTTTTGGTACTTGATACAAAAACATTGCTTTGCTAACAGAGTATTATACATCATAGAATTATAAAAAACTTAGGTACTGTTAGGAACTGTCTTGTTTGGAAATGAGGAGTGCACTAGATGAGGGAAAGATGGCTCCCTAGTCCAACTGGAACACTACTATTCTGAGCTTCTGATAGTAGTAAATTGTTGGACAGAAAGAGCATTTCTCTGCATGGCAAACAAGTCAGTTTGTGACAGTTACATGCCATAAATTTGGTTAAACTTATTGAAATTTACTATAACTCTTCTCACTATCTCAATTTACTTTTAAACATTCATGTTCGATTTCATACTAAACAATCACAATAAATAATACATGATAATTATATAATTGGTTACTAATTACGGATCATTATACATTGTGTACACTACATTTTGTTACTACAAGTTTAGTACATTATTTTAAACTATTCTAATTTGAATTCAGCTAATGCACCTCTGTTTCTGTTGTTTGCAAAGAGCTTAGAGATTTTTTTTCTTCCTCACAGTAAAATAAATTTTGCTAGCACAGTAGAGAGTTGGTATATTTTATTTCCATTACATCCCAGGTACACTACTATTTATATTTGATGGACTGCAAAACAAATATATAAAAAATCACACACATTATTATTTTGCTAGCACACTTATCACCTATTGTTTAATAATATAATCAAATTTTTACTTTCATTTTTTCTATATTACACAAATATGTGTTAGTAATTTTAAAATGCTTTTGTGGTAAAATATTAATGTTACATGTACGCTTGTAATTCACTATGCTAAAACTATGCTAGTGATTGTCATCTTAATATAATATAATGCACAAGAAACATGCAGTAATAATATATCAAATACAAAGAACAGTATATTTAGATTGCTACGGTTTTAGGTAATAATATGTTCAATCCAATCTCCCAATCAGATACCTTAAGACTTCTAATGCTCACTAGATCTACAAGCACAGAATTCTAAAGCATTATGTTCCCAGTGCATCATCCAGCAATTAATTAATTTGGAAGGTTTTCTTACCATTAAAATTTAATCTGAAAAGCAATGTCTGATTAGTGTTTGTTTGGGTAAGATATATGGGCCTCTTCTCTTTCTTTTGGTCTTCAGACTTCCTGGATATTGGTCTTGTCTTTGTGCCAGTGGCTCTTGGATGTTCCATTATGTCCGCACTCTTAACCTGTATGACTATTAGATACATGCAGCCTTTTTACACTTTCAATTGTGCCTAGACATCCTCACACCCCATGGGTCAATCTACATTCCAAATTGCTCCAGCATCACTCAACATGAAGACTTCTTGACTTCTTGACATTTTGGTGCACAGAACTCTATTTAAATCAGCTCTTTTTTACACCTTACTCTTTTCCTGTATGAATCCTCCTCTCCCATCTACTAAAGAGCCTATCCTATTTCATTCTTCATCTTGTAATAAGTATTTTTTATTTCTTGTTCTTAACTTTCATTCTTATTTAGATTTCCTCAGCCTCTGGGTATTTAGGTTTTGTAAAATGCCTTTTTTTGTGAGGATGAAAAATCAAGATCATTTATCATCTCACCCACCTCTGGATTAGAAGCACCAGATTCTGAGATTTGCTATTATCTGGAATAACACACTCACAGGTTCACAGGAAGTTTCAACACTATAACCTTTGATGTATAGGGAAATCCCAGCCTGTATGATACTAGGGGCCAGAGACTCAAAAGATTAGATGATTTCACTAGTTTGGAAAGTTTTTGTAAAAGCTATAGGCTTCATGGGAACATAGTAAGGTCAAGTAATTCTGCAGAAAGCATCTAAATGTTGTGGGTTTATTTGTTCTCTTAGGACAAGAAGCTGAGAAATAGGTATAAACCAGCTATAAGTGAATCCTCCTGGAGCAAATTTTGCTGTTAGTAAGTACCATGTCGAAACGTTGCTGTGGAGCGAGCCATCTTGAATCACCTAAATTGTTGACTGAAGATGGCTGTTGACAGCAAGACCGAAATATTTCAAGAATTTAACTGTAAAAGCAAATTTAAGGCGGGATATCAGAAAGTGGGACAAGTTACGTAGTTCCAGAGACCACATTTCAGAGTCTTTTAAATGCCAGTTAATTTCAGAGACTGGTAGCTTCTAGAGATCTGATATTTTTGAAAGCTGAGGTTTTCAGAGTGAGTGATGCCCATAAATGACCAATTAATCTTTTAATTCCATGGATCACGGCAAACTTTTATACAACGTGAGATCATTGGTGTTTGGGGCAGCACCTCAGGTAGTTTGATAATTACTTCACTAATGAATGTCAGTCCGTGCCTGTCTTTGGGGTGAGCAGCGAAGTACTGTCAGTCAGTTATTGCATGATTCATGTCAGTACACTAAGTCCTATTTTAAAAAAAATTTATATTAATAATATCCCTAACATACGTCTAAATATTAAGTTAATTTCATTTACAGATGTTACTGTGATTTTTTAACAGTGGAGGAACTGGTTGGAAACTCAAATAAAGGCACTTGAAGATCTATCAGTATTAAGAAAATGGCTTGACCAAAATATTCTTTCTTCGAACATCTCTGAAACAAAATCATGGCAATATTGCTGAGTAATGTTACTGGCTCTTCTTTCAAACTTAATCATAATGAATGTGGCAATACATATAATAACCATTGTCCTTGCAAAGATGTTGAATGCGTAGTAGCGTAGTATTGTTCAAATATTTAGGAGTGATTTTCAACAATCACGAAAAATGGAAGAAGCACATTGTTTGAAAATCAAATTAAGACAGTACATTTGTTTTCAAAAACCTAATAGACATTTTGATACAAATATAAGTTAAAATCAATTACTACACCTATGTAGGCTATAATCTTTGTTAAAATTTGGGAAGGGGCCTTCAAATCTGCACTTCAATCATTGGTAACAGTTTAAAGACGATTTCAACAATTGCTTTGAAAAATAATATCAGTTCCTTGACTAGGACTTTTATTTAGTGAGTCTTTCTTTTACAAATTAATAAAAAAATGACTGTAATACAAATTTATATCATATTCAGTAGCCTACACACATAATCACAAAGAATAATCTAAAATAATTGTATACAAAAAGCGAAAAAAAAAAATTCTATGGTTTTATTATAATGTTGTATTCACCAAAACATCAATTAGTGTTTCCAATCCCTACATCGTTAACCTTGCCTGCAAATGACAGTTCCATCAACAAGTTGGGAGCTCTTTGTCAGTGTGATGACACCCTTCAAACCCAGCCTTGACTGCTCAGTCCAATTAAGAACATCCAATGGCATGATGACTCATAAGTGACATGCCAGAATCGGTAAAAGCCAATTGTAGCATGCCATCCTTCTGCTGAAATTCCCACCCAACAAGATACCTCTACTATATCCACTTCACTAAAATCCAAGGGGATTATGGAATTAAAATAATATTTCATTTCTGGTGGGTATGGAATACATGTCATATTAAATTAATTTGAATACAAATATACAAAACTTTTCATTTTTGTTATAATCAAATGTGTGTACATGAAATAATCAAAATATTCAAGGAAGTGTAACTGTGTATATGATATATTCTATTGGTCTATCAGAAGATTTAAATCTTATGAAAGTAATGATCTGATATGAGTTTAGCTGATGCAATACTTTAATTTGCTTTTCAAATCTAATTCTAGATCAATAATTCATACATATTTTTAGTTGCCTGAAAATAAAATGGCTGATGGAGATACAACCATTAAAAATTACATTGCACTGTTAAACGCTAAGAATTTTAAGTATATTACACAAAGAATAAACAGTGTTGTAAGTTTAAAAGTAAACATTTTTTGTGATTTTCAAGGTCTAATTTGGTGTAAATGTTTTTGGTAGCTGCTATATTCATTAGTTTGTAGCTAACTTCACATAACTCACATAGATTAAAGCTTAAGATTAGAAGTTTTTAATAGTAGAATAGTCATTTATAAACCTGAGAAATATCAGATCTCATTCCTATAATCATTCTGGACCCATATCCTAGAGGTCCTTAGATTGAAACAATGCATTGAGGCTCTGTTATATGAACCTAAAAAATAAGTTAGATCTCACTCGTAGAAGTATTCTGGACCCGTAGAGTTTTGTCCATTGTAACGATGCTTTCCTGTGAATCTGAAACACATAAATAAGGTCTCGCTTGTGGAACTATTCTGGACCCATAGAGTTTTGTACATTGACCACAGTTTCCTATGGATCTGAAGCACATAAATAAGCTTTCGCTTGTGAAAGTATTCTAGACCCTTAGAGTTTTGTACATTGTAACCACAGTTTCCTATGAATCTGAAACACATAAATAAGTTCTCGCTCATGGAAGCATTCTGGACCCGTAGAGTTTTTGTATATTGTAACCACGCATTCCTATGAATCTGAAATACATAAATAAGTTCTCGCTGATGGAAGTATTCTGGACCTGTAGAGTTTTGTACATTGTAACGACGCTTTCCTGTGAATCTGAAACTATAAATAAGGTCTCGTTCATGGAAGTATTCTGGACCCATAGAGTTTTGTACATTGTAACCACGCTTTCCTATGAATCTGAAGTACATAAATAAGGTCTTGCTCATGGAAGTATTCTGGACCCATAGGGTTTTGTACATTGTAACCACGCTTTTTTATGCATCTGAAACATATAAATAAGGTTCACTCATGGAAGTATTCTGGACCCATAGGGTTTTTGTACATTGTAACCACGCTTTTTTATGTATCTGAAACACATGAATAAGGTCTCGCTCATGGAAGTATTCTGGAACTGTAGAATTTTGTACATTGTAACCACGCTTTCCAATGAATCGGAAACACAAAAAAAGGTCTCGCTTGTGGAAGTATTCTGGACCCATAGAGTTTTGTACATTGTAACCACTCTTTCCTATGAATCTGAGACACGTAAATAAGGTCTCACTCATGAAAGCATTCTGATCCTCTAACCTAGATGTCTGTAGATTGGACTAAAAATCCCATAAAGTGAGATGATTTCAAAGACGTTTGGCTGGACATTCCATTATCACAGCCAGTTTTGATTAACTAATTAATTTTAAACTGATACTGTTCTTCTAGGTTTGATAGTTTTCTATCTTAACCCATTGGCCTACGCTGATGGTACGTTTCTATCAAACGATGATACACACCATAAATCCTTGCTGGAAGTACAAGAAGAAGAATCAATATAGGGGAAATCGTAAATGATCTGTGTGCTCATTCAAGACAAGTCAGAATGGCTGCGTGGTGAAAGTTGTTACTCTCAGATGTGGGAATAGACCTTAGAGTCGTGACTTCGATTCCCATAGCTAACGGTCTGGTGTACACGCATATGAGAGTCATTGGTCTCTGGTAACATTGGTGAGAGGGCTCATCTTAAATTATCGGTGGTTGGCTTGAGTGGAAGTTGAAACAATCAATATTCTTGTATAAGTTTACCAGAACTAAAATACCTCTTTTTGCATATTTTGTCTTTAATATAAAAAAACTTGATTTTTATCATTTCACGTTCTGCAAGGCATGTATAATCAAATTATGACCATAATAATCAATTTTAAGATTTAGAAAACCATAATAAAACGAAACCTTAAGTTTTTGGTAAAACTGGTAGGTCAATGGGTTAATGTAACAATATCAATAGAAGTAATTATGAATCACAATAATTAAGATTACATTACATGGTTTCCTGTCTATGCTATTAATTACTAGTGATATGAAAAAAAATCTAAATCTACATGTATAGCTTAGGTGGATAATTCCTAATCAGTCAATAGATTTCACTAGTGAAGCACTGTGTTCCAGCAATGGTAGTTCCTAGGAATGACCGTCTAAATCATGGAACACGTCAGATCACGTTATGGACAGTGTTCCAGTAGGGCTTAATTTGATCTTTTCTGTGGTAATTACCTTGTAATTGAAAAATTACATTTTTATAGCCTTTATGCTATTATTTATAATTCTATAGGCTTTATTAACTAGATGTGACCCTTTATCAACCCTGTGCAAATAATGTTATCAACTAATTTTGAAAAAACAATAGCTGTGTAATCATACAGATTATGATATTGATCAAGACAGGAATCTGAGGTGCTTACCTTCACTACAAAACCTATTGTAATCTGCACCATCTGATGGATGGTGCCTTAAGTATCATCTATGTCATGTCAGGATTAACTAATCTTTTATATTTCTAAGCCAAGATTAGACTTGCTACTATGCATAGCAGTGTAGCGTAAAAATAAACACATACGGATTACGAAAACCCATCATTATCATTTTGTAACGTATTTTAAATTAAAAGATAACAATTAATTTTGGCAAAAATCAGTATTCGAGCTTGCATGACGCTTGAAAGAAGAGTGAAGATTGTATATTTTTTCTTACACGTTGCTGGAAAATTAAGAAAAAAATCCATTTTTAGATATGTTATTGTTATTAAATTTATTGAAAATAACTGAACCCTCAACTTAACCTCTGCTCAGTAGTGCCAATGGAAAACTACTATGGTAAATTATCTGGCCACGGCAAGAACATGAAAATCATCTAAACATTTTTTGACTTTAGCAACCCAAATGATCTTGAACTTATTTTCCCTCCCCCACAGTGTCCCAACATGGGACATATTAATGTAACAGTTTAGATTAGATTTTGGTGAGATCTTTTGGTGAGTGATTTGTTTTTTTATATGTTAATCTGTGAATGTTCATTTTCATAATCACACTGTCAATTAAGAAGTTACTGTTACTAAACCTGAAACTTTACTGTTAACCTCCAAATGAGCAATATGTTTACAAATAAAAATGTTTCGTAACAGCAAAAGTATTATTAGATTATTAATATATCAGTTATATTTGTATGACTTAAGTGCCAAATCAATGTAACAATCATAAAGTAATGAAGTTTATCAACGCCATCTGAATAACAGTAAAATAAACCTATTGTATTTTTTATATAATAGATTTCAGTTACTTAATTATCTTCTTACCACTGTATTTGTATGAGAACCATGTAGCATTTACTCGTATACATTCTGGCACGTCATTAAATTTATATCTTTTATCATCACCCACATTCATTCATTTTTGCATGCAAATAATGTAAGTTCGTTTACATATTAATTATATATATATATATAGTTTTTGTTGCATTACATTTTTCATACCTACACAGTACAATTAGTGAGTGGTATTATTATATTTTTTATAAAATAATTAACATATAGCGTGGGTTTAGAATAAAAGGGTTCTAACTGACATTTTTTCATAAAATGAGGTTTTGGTGTAATAAGGTTCTAACTGACAAACTGAATGTATTCTAAACATCTGTTTTGGTTTATGTCAGCTGATAATTTAATAATAAGCAAAATAAGATAGTTCTATCTGCTAAAGTCACTCTTTTACAATTGAAGAAGTTCTAACTGCAACTTAACAACCATATTTTTTTTGGTCCCAAAAACAAATAGTTTTTAGTTCAATAAGGTTCCATTTGCAGATGGAACCATGTTATTTTTAAATGAATTATCTTTTTCAATGCAGTAAGGTTCTATCAGCTGATGTAAAAGCCTGATTCAATGTATTAAGGTTATTTTGCTTGCGGTTTTTCCTAGAAACTGTAATATTATTTATTGGATGTTTTATAACTAATATGAGTTCCTAAACGATAGTGAAATATTAGAGGCACTAGATGATAGTGAAGATCAGTGTGCCTCCAGAAATCAGAGTTTCACTTCTGACAGGTAAAGAAATCTAACCTAAAATAACCCATACTGATGTTTTTGCTCTAAACCATTAACATAGATAAAACAACATTAAAACTGTAAATGGCTATATACCAGAAATCCAAATTGAATGCTAAATTTGTGTATTTTATTCAAATAGCTATGATTTTATCAATCAAAATTTCTATTAAAGTCTATAGTGTTTTTCATTTGGTTATAATTCCATTAGTTTTATTCATGTATGTTCTGAATTTTTTTCTTTGATTTTAGCAATGCTGGTTCAGAGAGCAATCTTGATCAATGTTAAACAACAACTATGTTCCTACAAAGGGTGATCCCAATGAACAAGGAAGATGACATCCAAGATGAACAAGTAGAAGAATATCCCACTGAATGTGTAAACATACAAGATCCCAAGTAACTCAGAAATGTAAGTCGTGTTAATATAGGATTTTCAATAATTTTCATGAAATTACACAAACAGTCCAAAATTCAGTACAAATTAATTATTAACTCCTATTGAGATAACCAATAACTACCTAAATATAGATAGGCTATTTGTAAAGAATAAGTACGTATTTGCATTTTCATGTTCTACGCAATAACCTACCTACCTAGGTTGTATTTATAATCTACCTAATCTAATCTGTGTTCTTTATTCCAGTAATTATGGTGCACACAATAACCTTGAGCAATATATGGAGGACATCCATGAAGAAACCGCAGAGGATAACCAATGACATCATAGAGGACAATCATGATGAAATCACAGACAACAACCATGATGAAACCACAAAGGATAATTACTATGACCAACTTGGCTGAGGACAACCATGATCAACTCGCTGAGGACAGTCATGACCAACTCGCTGAGGACAACCATGATAGGCAACTTTTTAGTGATGAAGGGAACATTTTTATAGTCATAACAGCAAATCAAAACTGTGACGAAGTGCAAGAAGACTTTTTAAATGTACTAGATGGAACGTAGTTACAATTATTGAAGAAGATACACAAAGCATTAATGAAGGTGATTTTGTCACAGAACTTTCTTCTAATGAATCAGTACAAACTTTGGTATTTACTCCGGACAAGTCTCCTCACCCTACTCCTGAGGACGAACAAATTCAACAGACAATCACTGAAGGCACTCCAGATGATATTGACAGCTTGCCTGTCCAGAAGAAGCCTAGGAAAAGATTACAAACTCCAGATAACTGGAAAATAAACCAAAGGAAAAAGAAAACACCAGGCAGGGGAAGAATATATCAATCAAAAAGGTAAACTAATTCATAAGAAAAGAAATTAAAACAAAAAAAGACTGCCTAAACAATTGCAAATTCTTTTGCAATAAGAAGATTACTTGCGATGAAAGACAGGCAGTATTTTAAGGCTTTTTATACTTTAAAGACGCAAAATGAGAAGTACATGTTCTTAAAAAAATCTTACTGAAAGATCGCTAACAGCCAGAAAACAAAATAAAGGTGTTGAAAACTCTGTATCAAGACGTCAGTTTTTCCTTTTTCGATACTATTTTAATATTAACAATGAAAGAATCCAGGTTTGTAAAACCTTCTTTTTAAGCACTTTAAGCATTTCTCAGAAACCAATTTATAATGTCCATCTTAAGAAAGACCCTGAGACTGACCTAACCAAAAAATGACCAAAGAGGACATAACAAAAGTACTGTGATTCCTGCTTACGCTAAAAATGATGTCAGGATACATATAAAATCCTTCCCAGTTGTGGAATCACATTACTGCAGAAAGAATTCCTCTAAACAGTATTTAGACAGTTCATTAAATATTTCTAAGATGTATTCCTCTTTTGTTGAAAAACATCCTGATACTATTATTAAAGAGAGTAATGTAATAGGAGAATATTCTTAACAGAATTTAACCTGGATTTCCATTTTCCAAAAAGTGATCGCTGTGACACGTGTGAAGAGCACAAGGTGAGTCTTAAAGAGGGAAGTTGCCTGCAGATTCAGAAAAATACCAACTTCATGTAGCAGAGAAAAATGCTATGCGAGAAGCAAGACATAAAGATCGTGGAAAACTCTGATGCTAACTGTATTAAGTTTTGACTTACAAGAAAATGTAATTACTTGCCCAAGAGCTGAGATTAGCAGTTTTTTTTACTTTAGTAAATTAAATGTTTACAACTTAACTGCCCATTTGAAAACAAAAAATGGTAAGAAAGTTTACTGTGCTCTGTGGACAGAGTAACAGGTGGTCGTACAGGCAATGATATTGCCAGCGCTGTATATAAAATTGTGAAGAAAGTTTTTGCTAGATTTTCAGAAACCGACAACTTGATAACTTGCGGAGTGACTCATGTGTTTTCCTCAAAACAGAAATCAAATGATGACGGGGGCTATGATGCTGATTCTTAAAAAACAATCCTCAACTCACATCGATTACAATGAATTATTCAACACCTGGTCATGGAGCTGTCCAAGAAGTAGACAACATTCACAGCCACATTGAAAAAGCGTTTAGTGGTACTGAGTTTTTCTCGCCTGTAAAGTCTGATGAGAATTTTGAAATTGTTAACCGGAAAAATCCTTATTTGTTTTGCAGATGACAGAAAATGACTTTTTGGACTTTGCAGCATCCAGTAAAGAGCTCAATATGAAACTATACCCTTTACACTTATAAGTTCACTAAAACTATCCCAAGTCTTTGGATTGGTTGAGTATAATGAATTACATGGGCAAGAAATGAAGCATGTCAACATTAAACCAACTATGAGAAACATCAAAAAGAAGAAAGACTTCAGAAAGATTAACAGAATATATAAGCTATGAAGAACCTGGAACAGTACAAGGCATTATAAAGCTGAAGCCAGAAAGAAGAGGGAATTTAAAAAAGAATGGAAAGATTTATGCCTATAGTAATAGGGAGTATTATCAAGTAATTCTTAATGCTCACTAAACATTGTGTTGAAAACTCTCTTAGAAATATCAAATTTTTATTTACTGTTTTCACAATCCAGGTGTGATAGACATAGCACTTAAGTTAATTAGTGCAGTTTTGTAAATTTTTTATACCGACATTGTTAATAATAAAATTAACTATACTAATTGTAGTTTTTGTTTTATTTTGTTTTACCTATTCAAATATGATGCTCTGGTGTTATAAAGATTAGAAATTAATCTTATGACTGAAAGGTGGAAAAAATAATATTGTGATTTCATTTAATATTAATAGAGTTTCTAAGTGGTACATTGAACTGTCTTACATTAAATGATTGCTTATATTTTAGATTAATATAAGTTTCTAACTAGTAAATAGAACTTTTTTTAAATAAGCACATAAAAAAAAAAGTTAAATAAAATAGTTCTAACTACCTCTTGGAACCTTTTTATGTTATATTATTAAAATATTAAAAATAATAAGGTTCTAACTGAAAACAAAAGTTTAATTTTTTAAAAGAACTTTAATCATTTACCACTAACTAATTGAATAATTCAAACTTTTAGATGATATAGCATTTAAAAAATCTACAAGCAAGTTATTTGAGCCTGAAACAATTTCAAACCGATATGTCAAATCTTTGATGCTCCCTCCTGAAAATTTTTAGGATTGTGCACTTAGTACCCTTTTATTCTAAACCCACGATAGGTGTATGAAGTGTGGTATTATATTTTTTATAAAATAATTAACATATAGGTGTATGAAGTTCTTTCTATGCCATTTAAAGTGCTTAATAATGTTCCAAGTATATTTTCAACCACACATTACCCTTTATGTTGAAAAATTATGTTTACCTGCCTACAACTTCCCTACTTCTCTTCCCTTATATCAGTGGTGTATCCGGGAAAGGGGCCATAGGGGCTCTGACCCCCTTCGAGATTTTGAAAAGATTTTTGTATGCAAAAAACTATCATTCTCGTAATGTAACTATAAAAAATCAAATTAATAACTTTATAAACTAAACTCTGAATATGAGTAAATTTCTTTCTAAAATTTTAATTTTTGTTGTAGTGAATTGCATCATTTCCTGCTTTTAACAATAGTAAACTAAAACTCAGGTAGCCCTGTCCGATATTTAACACTAGATCTAACATTACCTTACATTCACATTTAAATACATTCATGCTGGAATTTAACAATATCAATTACAAAATCAGCAATAGTTTGAGGTAAATTGGTTTTCTAAAACAATATTTTTCACTGGGAGTTGGTTAAAATCGAAGGAGTTAAAAATTTTTATTACTGAGCATTTACAATACAGTGTTTTTAGAATAGATCCATTCCAATAGAGTACTTTGAAATTTTAATGCTTTAGATATAAACATTCAAATCTCTGGGAAGTATTTATAGGTCAGAAATAACAGTAGACTACGGTAGTTAAATTTCAGAAACTGTTGTAATTCTCAAAACCTCTCAGTGTTCCCTCCTGCATTAATTTTCAGTGAAGGATGTCCGAGTTATGATGTAGTCTTGGTGTAAAATAGATGCCATTTTTTCAGTCATTAATGCTCCAAGTAGCTAAGAAGGCCAGTGTTCTGAAGAGACGAAAATCTCGGAACAAGATGGAACCACCGCAACCCCCACCGCCCCCTCCAGAGTGTAACAACCGCAGAGAGAGTGAGGGAGATGTGGTGTTTTACATTGAAGAGCCTAAGGCTGGTGAGTTTTCAGTGAAGATTTTGATGTAAACCAACGAGATAACAAACTTTGCAATGAGAGTAAAGTCCAAAGAGACCGAGGTGAAGCAGGGGGCTTCAACCGACTGTAAATTATTCTAGCCAACTAGACCACAAAAACACATATTTTTTTATTTATTATTTTAACTGCATATAAAAATGCTTTTGATTCAGTGTGTTTATAATACTAAATTTAAATTATGTTATTATTTTTTTAATTTGATCAAGATATCTTTATTGTCTTTAAGCACTTGACAATGCAATGGACAAGTCACTTTTTCTTATATCTAAAAGGCCTACTCCTATCACACCTTTAAAATCCCATAATACACCGCCTCTGCCTAACTCCGCCTCTTGAATAAAGGCATATTTCATTATCATTTTCATTTTCAATAAATGATAAATAGATAACAATGCAAAAAATAAAAATTAACAATAAACTAGGTTTAATGCAGTTTAATATTTATAAACCGGACTGCTGAGTTCGCTTACAGAAAAAAACTTTTTGAGCAGCAAAACTAATTCTCAGTAACAGAAATAGATATAGGAGAGACAATTATTATTCATATCATCCATGTTACTAACTTTTCTGTGTCAGTTTAATACTGGAGTCAGTGGTAAAATTCTTTAACAAAGATATCTTATCAATTGTACCCAGCAGTGGATTGAGTATCTTTTTTAGAAAGGTCATTATAAAATAGTGAATACTAGTTTTATTTCATGTAACTTTGAAGAAGAATGTATGAATAAGTGTGGAAAAGAAAGTACAGATGTAAATATTGCAAGGAATTAACCACTTTTGGAAAAGCTTTCAAACTCTGTCAAAGGTTTGATATTGAAGGACTATTTACTCGTACCTTAAGCCTTTAGTTATTTATAGTACACTTCATCCTTAGTACTTAAAAGGTCATTTCTGGATCATAACATCTAACAGTTAATAGAGCAACATGTAATACTTTATAGCTCTTAGGTTTATGTGGCCAATGTCACTACTAACATCCAAGTTTTGTGGTAGACACAGAGTAAAAAATTTGGTAAAACAAATGTTAATTCTTGAAATCAGTCATCTTTCTAGATACTAAGCTGAAACTGTCAGTAATACGATCCAACTGTACAGGTGAGTTGAAAGAGGCGAAGCTTCATCATGATTGGCTGAAGCTTGATAAAATCCAACAACTAATATGACCTCTTTATCACAGGCCACCTACTTGTTGACCATTTAATGATATATTTCTGAAATTTCTCTAATCATCCTTAGATAGTACTCATAGTATATCCAAGGATACATACTTTGCTGATATTTGTTATGTTGAATTTTGTTGCGTCTTTGGTTTTAAAATGTATTCCATTTAGGCCGATGTTTCCATATATAATGACATTTCGTATGCCTAATGTGTTGATTTACATGTGTAGATATTACACGTTTTGTTTCCCCAATGACGACGAGCCACAACTGTATGAAATTTTGTAAATTCAAGATGTACACAGAGGAACCATGTCCTTACTGGTCCACTTCAAAGAGTTCTTCAATTTTGGTGCTGACCTGAATACAATTTTGATATTTTATCTCCATAACATCCTCCATATTTTGTCAAAAAATCTTCATTAATCTGTGTAACATATAAAATTTTCTCTCTGTAATGTTCATTTGATATGTAGATTGCTTTATTAATTTATATATCCACTAATATGAATTTCCGGTCTGGATTATGATGAGACTGAGCATCCAGATATCTGCTGACTTGTGTTACTTTCCTATATACTGAGGGTTATAGTCTCCCTTCCTAAGGATTGGTTTTTTTAGTACCTCCGGAGATATATTAAGGGCCTTGAGATGACTTGGGTTGTCTAGATTTTAGGATTAAATCATGATCTTGCCATTTCAACCATTTGGTATTGTATCTATGTAAATGTTTCTGATTGTGATCCCAAGTATTTAAGTTTTTAGGTATAACCAGATAAAGCATATACATTAGATTTTTTACTGTGAATATAACTCAACATTGCAAGCGTCTTTCTTCCAGTTCTGAATCCAGTGAGATGTAAGCAAGAGTGTGTGAGATAGAGATTTAACATGGTCATCGCTTATGTTTGAAGATATCTTGGTATCGAAATGAGAATGTGTGATGTAGAAATCTTCTTTCTTTCAGTTCTGAATGCAGTGAGATGCAAGCAAGAGTGTGTGAGATAGAGATTTAACATGGTAATCGCCAATGTTTGAAGATATCTCAGTATCAATGCAATGATGCAGGATGTTGAAATCTTCTTTTTTCCAGTTCTGAATTCAGTGAGATGCAAGCATGAGTGTGTGAGATAGACATTTAATATGACCGTCTCTTATGTTTGAAGATATCTCGGTATCAATGTAATAATGCCGGATGTTGAAATCTTCTTTCTTCCAGTTCTGAATTCAGTGAGATGTAAGCAAGAGTGTGTGTGAGATAGAGATATAATATGACCGTCTCTTATGTTTGAAGATATCTCGGTATCAAAGTAAGAATGTCTGATGTTGAAAGCCTCTTTCTTCCAGTTCTGAATGCAGTGAGATGTAAGCAAGAGTGTGTGTGAGATAGAGATTTAACATGGCCATCACTTATGTTTGAAGATTTCTCGGTATCCAAGTAAGAATGTCTGATGTTGAAAGCCTCTTTCTTCCAGTTCTGAATGCAGTGAGATGTAAGCAAGAGTGTGTGTGAGATAGAGATTTGACATGACCATCACTTAGGTTTGAAGATATCTTGGTATCAAAGTAAGAATGTGTGATGTTGAAATCTTCTTTCTTCCAGATCTGAATTCAGTGAGATGGAAGCAAGAGTGTGTGAGATAGAGATTTAACATGACCATCTTTTGTCTTTGAAGATATCTCGGTAACGAAGTAAGATTTTCTGATGTTGAAAGCCAATTCCTACTGGGCTCAAACATAGTGTGCAGGGATGGAACTGTTTCCAATGACTCAAAGATATTTAGAGACATTTTAACATCAAGCCAAAGTCTTTGTTGATGTGCCAATCTTAGGTCTCCTGGTGAGGCGGACTAGGATGCAGAAATTAGAGAATGTCTTTTTAAAACCACCAGTTTTAGGTTAACTGTTTAAATTCAAACTATATTTACTTTATAATAATTTTTATCAATACATTTCTATCATACTTTTAATTTATTTGTTTTAATGATGAATCTCAGTTTGCGTAGATATAACCCAGAATGATGTTGCAGGCACACCAAACAGACTGAGGCGAGAGGGTGGGGGGAGTGGGCGGGGTTTCGTCAGTCAAACCAGCAGCGTCACGGAAGTTGCCAGTGACGAAATGGACATTGAGATAGAACCGGAGAGAGTTACAACGTAAGTTCATTACGATTACGATTTCATTACACAGTCTCATCTTATATACTGAAATTTGATATATCCACACCATTCATTCAAGTACTCATTTGGTAATTTGAGATATGATGAATGACCTTCTTTCGCCATTTTCCGAACTTCTGTATTCTTCACCGTTTTGGAGACAGTGCAGAGAAAATACAAAACAAAAATATATCATATAAGAATTAGATTTGCACCCTTTTATTCTGTTCAAGCAGTAGTGTTGAGGATAATGGAGTAATTTTATTATGTACATGACTACTTGGGAGTAGAATCTGGTATCTTATTAACACTTTTACCGTATCACCGGTCTGTGCGACCGGAGGGGAATTTCATTTTTCTGAAATTGGCACTTCTGGTGTACGGTTGCCCCCTCCACGCTCAGTAGCTGTCAATTGGTTTCTCCTGAGCCGTTTTTCATTGGTTTTAGTTTGTCTAGGGCGTTTGACCTTGAATCAGTCCTGTTATTTTGTGTGCGCTACGGTCTACTGTACCGGACGATACGGTTACTGTAACTATTCTACCGGTCTGTCATACCGGGTGATACGGTTAAAGTGTGAATAGTTATTATGTGTTTATATATTATTGTTTTTATGTTTTATTATAACTTGTTATAGTCATGAGTGACTCGGAAATTTTAAGAGTGAACGATGGAAGATTTAACGAGCGACTTTTACAACTCCTACATAACGTTGAAGGAGATGATAGTGACGATGAGCCTGTTGACGATTCGGATGAAGATCCAAACAATGTAGTGTCTGATAACGAACTAAACCAAAGTGAAAGTGATGATAGTTTTGCTGTTGATGAACCCCAACTGAAAGATGAAGATGACATCCACTATAGTGTCGAAAATTATTTGGTTCAGGAATCTGAAGATGACTTTTTTGGGGGAAAGATGGTAGCGTATGGTGCAGAAAGGAGCCACCCAAGCAGCGCAGAACACCTCAACATAACATTTTGAGGGGACCATTACCCGGGCCTACTGCAAGAGCAAGAGCCTTAGGTAACAATCCACTAATTACAAGACTTGAATTCATAAAACCTCTGACCTTAAAACTTATAAAGCCTCACATGACAAGACGCCTAGAAATTCAAAATTTGCCAAGAGACATTAGACGCGTCATCACGGAGTACGTTGGAGAAACAGAAGCTGCAAATCCTAATGAATATGTTCCTAATGACAAACTGGAAAAAACGGAATACATGTTCCAAGTGCCCAGCTGCTAGGGAAAGAAAAACCAATTACAAATGTATCAAATGCGGACAACCCATCTGTTTGGAGTGCAGCAGAAAGTTGTGCATTTCATGTGTTCAGAATATCTAAAATCTGTGGATACTTTTGTTGTATGTACTTATGCCTTTTTTAGTTTTAATTGCTTTGGTAAAAATGTATGTGTATTTCTGATACTTGTAAATACAGATTTATACTATACCAGTATTCTAGAGTATAATTGTCCATCGTAAATTCCCCAAATTATTAAATTTTGTAATTTTTTGCAATTATAAAAAATTAAAAAAATATTAATTGCAGTTTTTTTATCAACAGGGAATAATTGTAAATATATTTTGTGTTTAAATCTGAGCTAAACAACAAGAATAGCCCAAAAACAGCAAAAAACCTCCCTCAGGTCAGTGAGACCGGATGATACTGTAAGCGATTGTAATTTCATGATACGGTAAAAGTGTTAAGTCAAGCTCTTACTCAATTCTTTCTCCTAGGCAGTCTTGTAAATTTTATAACCAAAACCAGAGCTGTGTAGGCTGCACTGTTTTAAGTACTCTTAGTTTAAAACTTAGTTTGTTTAGTTTGTTGTTAGTTTATTACTTAGTTTGTCCAGCTATTCTATATGATTATAAAGTAGATAGGTTAAGAGATCTGTATCGTAAGTATTTGTATGGGAATGTTTCTATTTCTAACAACTGTAAACTTATAACAATATTTTATTAAGAAATATTTTTCTAAACAAAAAACCAGTTGAAATTATTAATAAATATTCCTGCTACAAAAAAATAAGATTTGACATATGGTACATTTGACAGACAACAAATTAAATTTCAATTAATATATGGTAAGATAAAAGTTCATAATTGATAAATGTTTTAAAACAATTTCAAAAGGTTAATATAATTCTCAGAAGTTAATAAATGCAGAACAAAAATCTAGTTATGTATGAATTCAAATTTAAAATTCGTGGATTTTGTACTTTAAGGCAGAAGTATCAATATTTAATTTTAAAGATTGGAAAGAAATGTAATAATTATTAAATTTGGAATAATCAATCAAATACTATAGTTGTAAAGGAATGAGCTCACAGATATTGATAATGTGGTATGGTTACTTGTTGTTGGATGGTGATGACTCCGTTTCCTCAGATGGTGTTATCCAAATCAGGTACGATTTGTGATGATCAAAGAGTCAACTGGGATCTGCTACAATGATGTGAAGATCTTTTAGATTTATAAGTTGTAGTTTACGTAGTGTTGGTTTTTGAAAAAAAAGTGGCACAAACCAGCAATGAAAGTACAATTAAATTTTTTTTCTTGGTAATGGTTTCTTATATACAGAACAATTAAGTTTTTGACCAATTTTAAATATAATCAAAACCATAGAAACAATAGCAGAAAATGTTTTAGAACATTATGTAAACAAACTTTTATCATCTGCAACTTTAATCCAGTTGACCTCATAAAAGCATTTTACTCATAAATAAAATGTCTTTTATTGCAAGCATTTCTCCGTTATATCTGGTTTCCAGAACAATTCTAGTTATTACTTATATCATTACTTACTACGCTACAAACTATTATAACCTAGGCTTGAACGATTCTTGGAACAAACATTATAAGGAACCCAGGGAGGCCATTGTACATAATCGGCCCAAAGTAGTAAAAGCCCTTATTGCCAGCTTTAAGTCTTACATGGGGAAATTGGAGCTGACGTTCTGGGATCTCATCCCGAAACTTCAGTTATTCATGCAAGTACTGTCCCCAGTGACTATTAATTTTTTGAGCCACAAATATTATGAATCCTGCAAATAGTATCCATTGGAAACATTAGGCAGTATCTCCATAAGGGAACAAGTAATCATATTGTTATTATAAAATAACTACATGGATAATTGTGTTTTGTAGACCTTGAATTCTTTGAACATTCTCCCAAAAAATGCCATTCCTATATGCAGGATAGCAATAATAAATTACTGCTACGACCAAGAACTAGCTGCAGTTTTGTTCTGGTAGCAGATTTCTGAACTTATACAGAAACCCCAGTCTTCACATAGCACATGGGCTACCGCGAGTAACATGATCCAGAAAAGACAAATCTTTATCTAAAACTACTCCGAGTGTCTACTTTGTTGCAAACGGACAAACTCTCGTCGCCAAGCTTAACCTCAATATCACTTACAAGGAGGATCTGCATTAAGTTTTAAGGTGCTACATGGAGAACACTGCACTTGCCTATATTAAGTTTCAGTTTATTATCGGTTGTCCATCTTAAAATATTGTTAAGGTCAGTGTGGATCAGAAATGTGACATCCGCTGCTAACTTTGGCTCATAATGCAAATGCAGATACATCCACATACAGATAAGGTTCGCAATTCTGTATGGATCTAGAGAAGTCATATGTGTACAAATTGAACAGACAGGTCCAAGCTTCAGATGTTTCAATCCCCAGTTTTGCGTCCTGGCATCGGTCCTCCAGATATGATTTCACCACTCGATTTCCTATTCACCAAATCAATAATGATATATTTTTTCTTGCAACAGTATCACATGGCTATTAGAATCAAAATCCTAAGAATAATGAAGTATCACTAGGGTGCTCAGTTTTCCTTTGACTTTAGCTTGAAAGAAAACTACAGAAAAGTTTACCAAGGCAGTGCATGTGTTGTGACCCATTCTAAACCCTGATTGAGTCATGGAAATATATATATATATATATATATATATACATACTAATATATATATATATATATATATATATATATATACATTAAATTGTATAAATGGCAATTGCCTTATTTGCGGAGCAAGTACTTTTTGCGATTCAATGTTTATTAAAATTATATATATATATATATATATATATTCTTAGCATGTGTGAATTCTACAATTAGGCCGGTAACTAGCTTCTCAAAAATCTTGAAAGTGGCTGGAAGTATAGAGATTGATCTCAAATCTTGGGCACTTTTAGGGGTATTTGCCTTCGGCAGAGGGTAGATTATACTTATTTTCTAGCCTTGAGGAAATTCTCCTCTTTCTAGTAATTTATTAATGAGGTCTGTAATGGCTATCAATTCATATGGATTCACTCTTTCACCATTTGTATAGAGAGGCCATCATTTCCAATCACTGAAGATTTGATTTTATTCATTGACGATTTAATGTCACTGTCTGTCAAAAAAAGTAAAAATAAAATTATGCTATTACTCTCGTCTTTGTCTTAGTCTAAGGAATTAATCACTTCAATGTTCACTTAATTTAATTCCCCATGTCAATGAAATACTTATTGATTTCATGTCCTCCCATTATTCACATGTGCCTATGCTGATTAGCCACACTTTCACTTAATCACCATAAAAGAATCTGAATTGGACTGTACCAGTATCAAAATGCCAGGAATTAAAACTAATTGTTCTCTTTTTTTAAACTGTGAACAACTTTCCAACTGATGGAGAGTCTGGTGTTTTCTTGCAGGTTAACAGAAGTGCACAGGAATGCAATCAGAGCAATACGAAAAATAAAATATTTTGTTGCGAGACGGAAATTCCAGCAAGCGAGAAAGCCCTATGACGTCAGAGATGTGATAGAGCAGTACAGTCAAGGCCATCTTAACATGATGGTCAGGATAAAGGTGAGCAAATATTCTTTAACCATTGTTTGTACAAGGTGTTTTAAGCATATCAAAAGAGTATACAATTTCTGAAATGTAAAAGATTTAATTGAAATGATTTATGAAGAGAAAGACTAGTTGTTAGTCTATCAGATCATCTTAGTTTTGCAATAACGTAGCCAAGAAATAATTTGGGGAGGAGGGTCAAGACAACTGATCTTTTTCCAAAGTGGACAGAAAGTAAGGCCTCATTCCTTTAAACAATTCCTGACCCATATCTGTGTTGAGAACGATCTTTCAACAGTGCATGTCAGTAATACTGAATTATTTAAATAATAATAATCGTTCACTGAAAATAATTGAAGGAAATAAAGATTTCGGGGAGTCCGGACTCCTTGGACCCCCTCACTGGCTAGTTTAGTAGTGGAGTTTAGTCTCATATGCTGGCTGGGATGGTACTCAAAGAAAATGCGAAATGCAACATTCTTCTGCACAATCTTCAACTGAGTACGCTGTAACACGGTGACAGCAGATATCTGCTGTCCATCTGTGTCTGGAGAGACAAAACAACATCAAAACACAGCTTCACTTGGAGGAGCATCTACTCCTTCGCTCAAACTTGGTTTCCCAAGCAAGCCAGGTGCATAGCATAGGGGTGGTGCCTTTATGCCTTAGCAGCCAGTATATGTGACGGGAGGCATAGTTTTTGATAACGAGAACAATCCGTTTTGACTCTGAGGAGCTACTCAATTCAGATTACGGAGAAAACCCTCATCTAGTGAGCAAGAGGACCACTTGAGCACAACAGGTAAGGAAGATTTCCTTCTTGTGTACTAAAGTTTTAAACATAAAGACTGTATAGTTCATAATATAATCATATTTGTTACACAATGTAAGCACTATAAGCACAATACAAAAACACTTTCTCTTGTCAACTTTTTAAATTTTGTTGATGAAAAGGTACATTTGTTTCCTCAAAAGGGTTTTTTGTAGTGTTGATGTACTTTAAGATGTATACAATTACTTACATCTCAGAAATGTCCAGGCCCGTGCTGGCCCGGGGGGACTGGGGGACGTGTCCCCCCTGCGCCCTCGCCTTAAAGGTAAAACCGGCGGCCTCTTGAAACTAGACGAAAAAGCCAAAAACGAGAAAAGAGCTAAAAAGGAAAAGGAACAGGAGAGAAGAAGAAAAGGTAGTCGGAAGAGGTGGCCACGTGACATTTCTCAGCAATACAACATTGATTAAAATTGTTAAAATTCTTCGTGATGAAATTGTAAGTAATATATCAGCTCAAAGTGAAGGAAGCGGTAAACTTCTCCATTTTAATGGACACTACAATAGACATATCAGGAAATGATCAATGTTCAGACGTTGTTCGGTTCGTAAACGGAGGCCAAGTGCAGGAAAGACTGATAGCTTTACAATGTGTATCATCAACTAAAGCCGATGCTCTGATGGATTCTTTAGAAAATACATTGAAAAATGTCGGAATCCCAGTGGAAAATTGTATAGCTAATGCTTTTGATGGGGCGTCAAATATGAGTGGAGCCTATGCAGGCTTAACTGCGAAATTGTCGGAGAGAATTCCGAACCATATACACACTTGCTTTAAACCTAGTTCTTACTGATATAGCACAAATACTTCCTTCAACGATCACATTTTTTTTTTGCTCCAATAGGCACAAGTATTTTTAAAAAGGAATCATTAAAGAGACAACAGTTTTATTCAGCAGAAAATCCTGTTTTTTAAACTCGGCGCTATTGGTGCTATACGTTGGCGGAGTAAGTGTGATGCTACCACTAAGATATTTGGCAGGATTGATATTGGACAACAAGCACCCCACTTGACCCTTCCACATCAAGCCAAACATGTATTCCATGAACTGACCGTAGCGTTACAAAAGATTTCCTTGTCCCCTGAATTTTAACACTACAGTCAGGAGTAGTGCAACAGGACTTCTTAGTATGTTTCTAGAGTTTGAAACAACAGTTATTGCCTACCTCCAAACGAAGAATCTTGAACTTTGCTCAAGCCTGGAGGCTAATACAGTCAGCAGCTGAAAGACTGAAAGACCTGCGAAATTGGTTTTATGAAACTCTAGAAGCAGCACACACATTCGTTAGGAAATTCAATGAGAAGATCGAGGCGTCCTCAGAATTTGAGGATCTGAAAGATTTTGATGATGGAAACTACATACAAAAAAATCAAGGTCAAGGATAGTAAAAAAATGGCCGGTGAAAAATGTAGTGATGAAAGTGTTGCCTCTTCTCCTGAAGATACTTCTTTCAGGATAACTGTCTATAACTGTGTTGTAGACACTATAATACAAACGATGGAAACTCGTTTGAGTTAAAATGTTGTTTAAAATGTAACATGTAAGCCTTGCCGAATTGCTGACTGAGCGGGTCTACACATTTGCGCAGTGGCAGTGGGCGATTCTATAATGCAGTCGTGTTGGGGGGAGGGTAGGAAAGAGAGATGCTCCAAAAAATTAACAACTTAATTAGTTCAAGAGTGTTTGCAACTAACTACCATTTATTTTATTTTCCTTTTTCGAGGTATATACGTTCAAATTTATTGATTTCATTCTTTATTTTTTAAATTGATAATGCATAAAAATAAGCAATGTTCGTTCATTACAATTTGTAAGTGTCAAATAAGGTAAAAAAACGCAGATTTAAGTGGTTTATTAAATTTTTTGTACCTTTGATTTGTGTGCATTATTTGTAATATTTTTACAATGAACAGGTCTTTGCTAAAAGTGTAAATTTTCTTCGTTACTGCTTGAAGAAAAATGTGCTTCATGTAGCTTAAAAAACACGTTTTTAGGTGTTTATTTTTTCAACAATTCCCGGGGGGGGGAACCCCCGGACCCCCCGCCATCATGGGGGTATTCCATACCCCCGGTATCCCAGTTGGTTGGCGCCCTCACCACCCCTTTCCCCCGCCCTTTCGACGTACCCAGCATGGGCCTGGAAATGTCTTTTAATAGAAACTGAAATACTGTTATTTGCGGGTGTTCAACATTAAGATGTGCAACCTTTGTAAGACTGTCAGCAGGTAACAAACAGTATTACAGAGATAAAATATAGAAAAAATGAAATCTTATTTATAAATAGGTAAGTAAATGAATGTGAATTCACTATATGTAACAGATATTTTGCAATTACAGCAGATAGTTGACCAAAAGCCGTCTATACGAGATAACTTGTAAGCTTTTGCATCTATCCTAACAAGTTAATACTAAAAGTCAATTAGCAAGTTACTAATAGGCCAAAGCACCCAAGGGATGGTGTGTGGTGATAGAGTCGATCTGGTTATCAGTACAACACGCTATAACCACTGAATCATCCCAGTGGGAAAATCAGTGCACAATAGAGATGGATGAACGTTTGTGAGTCGATCATCGGATCAATGTTAATAGTCACTAACAGGTCATACTTACAAGCTAATATTCATTCTTTCAAAAAATAAGAAAGACATGAACATTCATCTTTTTGATAATACTTCACCGACATAACAATCAACTGTAGGATTTAAACTAGGTGCTCCAATATGCACCCACCTTAACTTTTAATGGTTGAGAATTTTCAAATGGCTTTTGTGAATATGTTATAAAATTACCTGAGTGAAGATTCTGATGAAACTACCCCACTCTCAAAATGGGAGGTTTGGGGGAACTCAAAAACTTCAAATGTGGGACCTCATAAAGAGGTACCTCAAATTAAAGGTCTTGATGTGACAAAGCCAACAAAGCAAAGGAAATTAATATCTAACCCCTTCTGCCAAAAATAAGTATAATTTACACAAATAGTTCTAGTTTCGATTGGACCCCATGTTTGGTATAGTCAGCTTTCAGACATGTAATTTTCACCATTCTTCTTTTGTGAATATGGATTATTACCTCCAGTTTATTTTCCTCTTAGTGTAGCGTCTGGAATCCGACGTTGTCAGACTCGATTCCTGGAATCTGGAGTCATATTGTCTGAAAATATCCAAAAAATGTTGGTGATGAGATGCTTAAAATGAACTATGGTGCTTAGTAATTCTAATCTTTCCCACATCAGAGACACCTAGAGTACAAAATAGAGTTCACAACAAATACATCATTCACATTGAATCAACCCTTCCCACCATATCTGCGTTATTATTCTTTTTCAGAACCTTCTAATGTGTGGAGTTGGGTGTACTGTTAAAAAATCTCTTATTTACTCCTACAAAAACTCTGTTTAGGAAGGGGATATCTTTTAACAGTATCCTCATTGTGTGATATCTCACTTAAAATCATAAGTCAGAAATGTAAATAATAGATATATCAATGTTAGCCAATAGAATAAAGAAACCGGAATTCATTGTTCATTGTTTTTGTTTGCTAAATAGTTGGTCTTCCTTCACATGACTGACTGTTGATTTTAAACTTATTTCATACCTCTTAAAGCTTGAAGAAAATTAAAGTGACTGAGGGTCAAATTCTTTCTTAAAAGAATGTTTTCCATCCATATCCTGTAAAATTAAGCTGTGTGCTTATTCAATTATGCTACTGTACTGTTAGGGAAGATAATTGTAGACAGCTGTTCCTATCCTATACCAACAAACACTGTGTATTGTTTTCCAATAAAAACTGTTGATTTTAATCTTCAACAACCAAAGAGCCTTCCTGAGTAAACTATTGTCAAAGGAAACTGGCTGGAAATACTGCATTTCACAATCACATTATGTACTATAATGTAAGCAGTCACTTTGTATAGTTTCCATGAGCAAAAATTTGTTTTTATTCATTTACAAGATGTTTATTAGATGATTTGTAGAAATTAAACAAATCTGTAATAGTTACAGATACAATAATACCCATTATTCAGTTCCTATACACTTACTCTTTTAAACTCATAAATTAATTAATTAAATTCTAGAACATTAATACTCCCCAAAGGGTAAAAATTAACCTAGATCCATATCCCCAAATTGTTTTTGCAGCATCAGTTTCGCTTTATTTTTGCAGCATCAACTTTCACATTGGTTTTGCGAATATACTTTATGCTTAATGTTGGCTTTACCAATTTATTTCAAAAACATCAGTGGGGTAACGTCTAGACCAACAGAGGATTATTAAGTTCTTCAAACCTTTTCTTATAGCGTTTCTTATCAGTTGTGATTTGTGAATGTATTGTTTTATGGAATTTGTCTGCTCTTGTGTCTTAATGGCTTGTTGTACTTTATCATACTAAAACCAGTCTCTATATCAGCTTGATGTTTTCTTCAGTAGCTGCCTTGAACAGCCAAGTCAAGTTTAACCTAATAACATGTGACTCTTGTCTAGTAATTTTATTTTAAAGGATATTTATCCATACTTATTGAGGGTAAGATTTTATATAAACTGCAGATTTTTCCCTAAAAATTTATGTTTTGAAATGTTTTTACTTCTTTTGTGGGCAACTTTGTAAAACAATTATTGTGCTAAATATTATTTAGTACCAGAGATCATGGAATTCATCAGCTCAAACCAAAATATAGTTAATGAGTTTATTTTATCTCATACTAGCCTTTATCCATGGTTTCACATGCAATATCATGGGCTTTGCTTGTGTATGAGCACTTCTGCTTCAAGTGAATTATATTTCCAATGCCAATGTCCAGTTTGCCTTGTTGCCACGATCAAGAAAATATATTGTCATTGTGCAGCATCAACTTCACATTGTTTTTGAAAATATCCTTTACACTTTACACTAGATTTTTTCCAATTCACTGAAAAATCTTCCCTTGGGTACTGTCCAAACTATTAGAGAATTATTGAGTCTTCAAACCTGTTAAAGCAGCATATTCCATCAGTTGTGATATGTGAATGTATTGTTTTATATACATACAGATATTGTTAAAGACATACACAGTTCTGATAAGCCTGATTCTTTCAAAAGACAGGTTTTATGAGAGTGATTTGTAGTAAAAGTTAGATAGCTACTTATCTTTGATATCTGCATACTTATATATGCAGATATCAAATATAAGTATAATATAAGAATATAGTTCTCTAATGTACAATTTTGTTCTCAGATATGAACACTATACAATACAGTATCAATGAAATGAATTTCATAATTCATTTCTGGAGATAAAAAATACTTTTTGTGATAGTATTAATTTTACATATTTCAGTAAAAAGACATTGGATTCATTCTAAAACCTAATTATTATCAGTAGTAAAGTTAAACTAAGCACAGATTATAGTAATGAAACACTTAGAAAAGTATATAATACTTGTTATTCTATTATATGATTGGTTTCACAAGCATCACAAGATGTGAAACAGGGAAACTAGAAATGCTTATATTTCTCTGTTTGCAATGAACTATATTTTATGTCAAACTTCCTCTAACAAGGAAGGAAAACTATAGCTAACATAGTTTTGATGTATAGCCTAAACCACATTGATATGTTGATGTAGTAAATCAAGAAGTTAATATCCAAGGGCGTATTTGACTGACCAGAACTGATCGGATAACATTACAGAAATGCCGTTCTTTGTCAAAAAATGGTCGGTAACAGTTTTAGGGCTAAGGAATTTGTAACTATGGCGTTTTTTCATTAAATTATGGTTATTGGTCATGTAAATTATCCAATGTACCATACATCCAAGACTCTGTGCTGTTGCAATGTCGGAGGATGCTAACCTGGAGTGTTTGTTGCCAGGAGTTGCAGAGGAGGTTGGACCAGACTCTGGGCAAGCCGGGCAGCTACCTGGCAGGTATCGATAGATCTGGCAACGTCAAGCCGATGACAATAGGGGCCCGCCTCTACAGGGTTGAACAGCAGGTATATGGTTGTAGGATACCATGTGTTACATAGAAATTTCTCCAATTAGAACTAATCATTAGTGTACTAAAGATTAAATATTTTTTGGTTCGATATATTTTATATTTAGACACTCTATGCCAGCTTCTTTCATAAACGAATAAAAATAGTTCCCCAAGTTGTAAATTATTATATAGAACAAATCATCTATACATATTCACTCTAAATAACAACACTAATGAATTATCTAAATGCTTTCGTTGTTGAAAGTATTTAGAACCATATATAATGTACATACATCAATACAGCTATTTCATTAATACGAGTACAAACCGCTCGTTATGGAATCTGGCAAGGTTTCATTTTAGGACCTTTATTCAGAATGTTTCACAATATCTTATGCAGTTAGTGTTTTATTTGCATTTTATTAGGTAATGCATATTTACTAAACTGTCTCTAATGTGTGTCAGAAGACAACAACATATTTACGATTCTAATTCTCATGGCTTGAATCTTATTTCAGCAGCAAAAGCCAGATAATCAATTATAAAATCTTTCTTTTTCAAACAGATATTAAACTACGTATGGTATTCTTTAGGACTGGATCTTTTAAGCCTATATCCTATACATATACAGTATATGATGGCTAATTATCAACTTGTATAGTAGGTATACCATGATTTTTCTCTCCAAATTGTGATTCAGATCACTAAAAGTACAAATATTTCAAGGAAGTAAACTACTAAATTTATCATTTTGACAATGAGCACCAACAATCATATCATAACTTGGAAAACAAGACAAAGACAACTATGTGACCTATGTAGTGAATTAAATTGTTCATTAATCTTCTTCAAGAGAAATGTATTAAATTATTTAAAAAAATACATATAAATACAAATAAATTCGTGTAAAACAAATTTTAAGTCTAAATGTTCCTCATATACAAAATGGACCAAGCTTACCATAAGGTTGATCATCTTAATTAATTATGATAATTGTCATAAAGTTGTATTTATATTATTCACACAAAAACAGTTTTGGAAAAATAATCTATTGGATTTTATTGATTATAAAACACACTTGTTTGTGTGTTCAGCCCATCTGAGATCAAAAATATCTATTGTAGTACCAAATAATTTTCATGGCATTTCTTTCATTATATTAGGAAAGTTACAAATGTAAATAACAATTTTAAAATATTGATGCTGTTATTTAGGACTGAACATTTTTTTTGTTGAAAAAAACATTTAATTGAGACCAATTTGAAGCAAGCATATTTTTTTATAATACAGTTACAAATCTTTATGTAAAACACTGCAAAAAGGCAAACTTAAGTTCAACAGTTTTAGGTGTAACACATGTTAAAAACCTAAACACTCTTGTGAAGTTATGTTTTATTTTTGTGAACACTCATTAAACAGGAGGATAATGTTACACATACTTAAGAGGAATTTAGTTTTGCACTAACCGCAATTGTCGAGATTCTAGGGTGTAAGGGTAGCTCGATAGGTCTAGTCTATTGCGGGACATGACTGTTAGAGTTGGTAGGGTTCCCTAAGTGTCAAAGGTTCTTGCTAGCCTAGACATAAGGGCGTGCCATCCCCTGTCTGCTTTGACTGGAGAAGCTGGTTCAGAGCTGGCTTCCTCTTCTTCCAAGGAAACATGACTGGGACTAATGCACTAAATTTTTTCCTCAGGGATCTCGACAGGAGGCAGCCCTTACCTTACCCATCCAGGATATCCTGTCATTCCGGAAGCAGTGTTAAGGTCCTTTTAGGACTAAGTGCAATGTCTAAGCTTCTTGTCCTAAAAGAATAAGAAAAAGTCATCTACCTAGTTTATTTATTTTTGCTTGTTTATTATCCGATATTTTAGCCCATAGTTATTTACTCTCACATGAAGTAATGTTTGTGGTGTTTGCAGCTGTCAATCATGGACAAGAAGCTGGATCAGCTGATGTATATAGCCAATGCACAGACGCACCATAGATTGTCGACTCCTGCGATGGAGGAACAGGTGTGAACATGTCCAGTCCATACCGCACCCAACATTGTATCATCACATACACTTGAGTGTACAATGCACACTTTTCAATCTCTTTCCGTTTTCTTTTTTAAATGTAGTTGTACTTTCATACAGATTAACCAACAAAATGTTAATGCCATGCCACATTTCCTCAAGTTTAAATCATGTTTTAAAGTTTAAATGAAAGGATTAAACTGAACATAAATTAAGCATTTTAATAAAAGGCTACATGTCTATAAAGTTCCAAATAAAAAAAATCCTTTTGCATAAAAAGAAACTAATTTTAACCATTTTAAAATGTTAGACCATTTGGTGTTTTTAATTACAAAATTATTATCTTTCAAAATTTTTTTGAGAAACTGATGTTTAGGTAGTACTGAAGTGACCACTGAAGAATATTATTTAGAAAGTGTAGTAGGCCTATTTAGTCAATAAAAAATTGTTTTCTGAACACTCTTCGGCTCTATCAGTGACTCTAAATGACCAGTTACGGTCACAATGTGGCCATCACCAAGTTCTATACAGGGTTATTCATGACTTCGTGACGTTGTTAAATAAAAATGCATACACAATACATATAATATAACAAAGTGACTGGTCTACTTCAACTAATTGTGAGCGTGTCTCATCTTTCCAATCTCTTGGTTTATTTGCTCACTTTTGTTATCACTTGAGTTTTATCCTCTGCTGTGCTGTCGCCATCTCTTTGAATCACTGTTCTGTTCTTATCATACTTTGTGAAGGTGTTGGAATTTGGTTGAGAACCGTATATTTCACTTTCTCATTACATTCATGTTCCGTTTTTGAGATCGAAGAATAAGGAATTCTTTAAGTGTATCGATAGATCTACTTTTAGGCACAACACAAGTCAAGAGTATTGATGTTTACATTAATACTATGGCACGTGTTGTATCATTTTGATCAATGAGATGATTCTAAAAGATTCTCTACCTGAATGAACCTGTTTGATCAATATAAAATGGGGGACAGACTGAATATTTAATTTAATTTATTACATATTTTTGTTGTACAGTTTGTTTGTACTTTTTTATTTTTGCCATATTATCTAAAAGATATGAACTTAATTTTCATGCCAAAAACATTCTGATACATCTGTGTTTCTTTTTAACAAATGCAATCAATTAATTTGACGGGTCGTTCATTATTATTATGTTTCCAAAATTTGTTTAGTTTTTAATATATCCATATACAGGAAGTTCATTAACAGACTGCCTTTTATAGTTCAAGACTTGACCTTTATATATTGTCTGTCTAGTACATTGATATGGAGGAGTAGAGTAGGGGGGGGTGTCTGAAGGGCATTTAAGATGAAAGGAGTTGATAATACACCTTATAAATAGTTGATATTACAAAACGACATCTACAAAATACAGTCCTTCTAGTGAAGCAACATTTTTTATTACACTATAAGATGTTCAGTCTAAATATTAGCTTATGAATTTTATTACCATAAAACTAATTATTCTAAACTGGGTTATCAATCACCAATATACAGAGACCATTCAAAGGGATTCTTTTGTACTAAATTCCATTGAACATTTGCCTTACAAAGTAATTCTTATTATTATTCCAAGACAATTTAATCCTGAATTTGAATTTTGGTGTAGCTTGAATCTGGTATTGTATTTCCTGGCAACAAGGGTGATAATTATATGGAACGTTCTTTTATATGTTACTATCAGTGATTTAAGGGTTTAAAAAATGTTGACCATAACTGCAGAAATTTTGAATTAGATACTTCAACCAAATTTCTTTTACAACCAGATGTCTTACCGTCATCTGCTTTGTAGCATGTATAAAGGCATGCTATCTATTACGCTGTGCTGAGATAACTAGCACATTTACTTTACCAAATTTATTGATCTCTTTGGAAAAACATTAAAATTAGGCTTCAGTTTAGTTTAGGAAAAATACATAATTTAAAATAATACAAGATGTTTTAAAAACAGCAATAATACTATTAGATTGCAATTAATACATTGTTTGATTTCTAAAGCTATAGTATTCATATTAACAATGAAAAGAAAGAAAAAGGTTTTCAAACAATAATTGGGTTAGGACTTTTCTGAGACATGTCTATACTTTTTAGCATATGTTTTTGTTATTAGAAATGTTGTCTTTTTAGTAAGCATATGGCTAAAGCAGTAAAAATATGAAAAAAGAGTTATGGTTAAGCTATCTTCCAGCTTGTTCATTATCTGTTCAGTAAGTTCAGCTGTGTCCATGGCTCTCGATCTTCCCCTATGGGAGTCATGTTGTTGACTTTTTGACACTTTTGCTACCCTGAAGGTCAGTTTGACTGATAGAAATCCTCTCTAAATGGATATGCTTATCTGACCTTCTATCTCTGGCCCATCTCTAATCATGATCAAAAAGTATGTTTTTTGACAGCACAATACTATTATAAAAAATTCAGTCCCAGAGTGATTATTCCGAAAATTGAACAATAGTGGGATGGGACACATTATTAGTGACAGACACAGCAGTTTGTTTTTAGGTCATTGAGACCACAATTTGGATGCAACGGGGTACATGATAGTCTGAGTTATTTATTTAAGTATGGGATCAAATTTAACAAACTACCAAGGCAGGCAAAAAATAAAAACGCAATAATAAAATGTATAGCAACGTGTACCCTATGCGGTGCACAACGCACTTTACAAAAGCCCGGTTTGTACCCAGTTGTGGAAGATCATGTGCACCCAATGGGGTACATGTCGTCGTGAACACGTAATGTAATGATAATTTTTTGTCAAATCTTATTTTTCTTAGCTTTACACTTAAACCAACCATCAGACAAATTAATAATTTTTAAATCAGTGTCAACTAACAATACACAGACACATAAAGTAATGACTTTCAGACTCTTATCTAGTTCTGTGATGATGGTAAACGTATTATTTATGTTTATAATGGTCGGTTTTGAGTTTATGAAGGTAGGAAAAATATGATCTGACGAAAAACGTATTGTTTATATTTTAACCCTTTTGATACCCTCTCATTGGGACCTCCACCAAAACTAAAATGGCTGACGATCGATTTCTGTCTTAGTGCTAATACAGCGCAAATGGCTCTTGGGTCCTTGTCTGGTTTACTTCTTATGACATTTATAAACCTTTCTCCATAAAGAATGTATTTAAATTACTACCCTTGTAAATAAAAAAATTTAAAGCAGCTCTTTACTCAGTACCCAAAATAAACTCAACACTAATGTGTAATACAGTTTTAAACTGAACTTAATTGTTTTTTCACAAACAAGTTGGTATTTCTGAAGTATTTTTGTCACCACATTATCAATGCACTAAGCACTCTCAAACAAAGAGGCAAGTACATCACGCTATAAATGTCTGCACCAACTTTTTTAAATTCGTAATGCTTATTATCACGGATTTATGCTTAAATTCTTTAGTCACAACTTGGCTACATGAAAAATTTTAATCTTTTCTTGTGTGTTTTTTTAGGTACTTGAGGACTTGTTTTAGGCCCAATGGCTGTGGCATCTGTTTATTAAATTAATGAATTTTGATGTAGTGAATAATTGTTTTAAAATGGATTATTGTTGGATTTTAAAATTTCAATTCTTTGTAAATATATATATCTGCATATGCACACATTGGAATTGATGAATTTGTTTTAAGAAGGCTGTAAATTTGAATGTTTAATTCATTTTTTCAGAACCTTAAGCTTTGTTATTAAATCTGAGATATTAAGCTTTAATCATAAATAAATATGAATGCTTGTTATTTGCTTAACTTTCTTACACAGTAATTGATAACAAAACTTTGTTGGTTAATCATTACGTATTATGACAAACATAAAATCAATTAGGGTTTTAGATTTTGTAGTTTTATTACATACAATGTTGGGCTGCTAAAATCCTTATTGAATTAGTTAGTTACCAGGAAAAGAAATCCATATTATAGTCATGTAAAACTTGAATTATGTTTGATTCGCAATTTTCTCAACTTTTAAATTCAACGTATAATCATGATTATGAATTGATGTGTTTAAATATTATTATTTGAGCATCAGAGTGAGGTTGTTTCTTAGCCCTGAAACAGTCTCTAACAATCAAACACGTTAAATATGTACAAATCAAGATCAATATGGATACCCATTTGTAAAATGTATAGTCGTGTAATAAAAATTATCTTTATGAATTATAATTTCTAAAGGGTTCCAAGATTATTTCTTGAATGTTTTAAAGTAGACATTCCATTAGTGCATATTGAAACATTCTTAGTCTGAGAAGATGATATAAATAACACTATTTATAGAAGCAAAGCTATTAATAATAATTATAGTTTCATATATGAACTTTGATGATATTGAGGATGTCTTTGTAACATGGGCAGTTGGGAATAAAGTGAGCTAAATTTTTCACAGATTATATGATCTGGGAGAAATTTCATCATTGTCATAAATCTATTCTTAAAATTCGCTAAAAGTTTTCCTCTTACATCTGGTTTTTAATGTTACTAATAATAAGTTGCCAATCAGAGTTTCCTTTTATGAGGCCTTTTTTATATAAACACAGTAAATAAAAATTAGTTTCTAATGTGCACGATGATTTATTTGTTTCCACATCGGGTTGTGGAATTTTGGTATGCAATAGCCAACATGCAGAGCCCACCGCTGACGAGGTGTTTAACAGTTCCGATTCAGCAATCCGTGTGCTACTTTAGAGTGTACTGTAATTGGTTATGATTGTGTTGAGTGAGTTTTGGTAAGAAGTTGAGTAGAACGAAACCACATGTATATAAAACTGCCCTTGTTACTTGGACACGGATTTATCACTGTATTTTAATTACTACTTTTAGCATGTAATATCATGATATTGTACCGTAGTGCATTTTTGATATTTCCTTAGGGTCCAACATATTTCACCATGCTTCGTAATTTATTGTATTACATTATCTTAAACGTATTTGAGAATTCTGATGAGCCGTACGGAATGAGCAGTGCGGTACCCCTGTAGTCCTTGTTATATACAGTATTTCACCAGAGAGTGACTTGGGTTTGGAGGTCATTAGAGTTCGGTTTTTCATGTAATAATGTAGAACGAAACAGTTATACCATGGAACCTAAACCACATAACTGTCAAAGTATTCATGACTTTCCAAAGTGTGGTTTGGATCCTGGATATGTGTGACCCTTTTTAGGTAAAATAACCTCTGTCATTCATTGGCTATCAGTTCTAGAATGTTTTCAAATTTGGGATGAATGATAAATTCTTGGGACAAGAAGAAGGTATAACACATTTTTTAATAAATTCATTTCTTAAAAATTATTATTCTGTTTGGTTCTACAAGTTTCTCAAAGATCAAATTATTGGCAGTCTTCACTTTTTAACCTGCTAGTGACAAATTAGTAAATACTTTTTTACAATAAGCAAAACTTTGATTTGACAGGGAGGCTGACCATGGTAGCTTGACTTGTTGCTAGCTCAGCCAATTCCACTCAGCAAACGTTGTCATACTTTAAAACTATCCCATGCCTTATAAACAGAAGAAACCAAGCGCATAGGCAATCCAGATGCCTCACTAAGGTTAATAACTACTGTAGGACCAATCAATAGAATTTGCTTGTGATGCACTGTACCCCACAAATGTCAGTTCCTGGTTGAGGTTATGAACAGTGTTCAGTGACCTTCGTATCATCTTTTCCCTGGTTGAAAGTGTTGTGAGAAAAGAAGTAGAGAAAGAAATAAAGAATAACGTCTTAATCTGACACAATGTGTGTGTTTTTAAAATGGAACTGACGTTTCAAGACGATCTTGAAGAATGGAACTTGTTATCAAATACGTCCCTCTCTTCTGAAAGTGGCCTAATTGTAAGTAACCTGTCATTTTTCCATTTATTATAAAAATAATAACTTTATTATGTCATGATTTTTGAATTGACACAGACAGCACTTTAGAAATGTGTGTGTTATTTACTAAAAACAAAACTATATCAAGTTGTATAACTTTAGAAAATATGAAACAGTAGTGTTTATAGGTTATAAACACAAATCATCAATATTTTACATCTTGGATAATTGTACTGATCAGTATGTTTATACATGTTTTTAAGTATTTCCAAGTGGGTAAGACAACCCAGGGATCATGAATTCTTGACAATATCAGTCAAAACGTTCAGATAAAAGTCAGTTTTCATCCCCTGTTACCTCCCTTGCATGGGCGTATATAAGGAGGGCTCTAGGGCCAAAGGCCTCTCTGAAATTTTTAAAAGACATAAAAATTGCACCCAGTACATTATTTTAATCTAGAACACATTGAAAAGGTATTCTAACTCAAAAATTATCTTGGGTAATATTTTTTTCCGAGCCCCTGTTTTTGAAAGGTATTTTATATCATTCCCCTCAGGAATAATTTTCTTTGTACGTCACTTCGTACCAGAAATTGCACAGTTCAATGAAAGTAAAGAACGATAATCCCCCCCCCCTTTAGACTAAATTGACTCTTAAAAGTAATATTTTTATGTCAAATTTTTATGAAAATTTCTTGCAACACATGTACAAGTATATTGCAATATTATTTTATTTTAATTCAATGACATACAAGGTTCTAGGTGTTCACCCTTTAGTGCCAACATCCAATTGATTACATTAGTACCAGCATTGTTATTTCAATGCCAAGTACCAAAAACCCCTGTTAGTGACAAAAAAAACTAATGTTGATTTTTAAATAATATTCTTTTTACAAAAGATTTGTGGTTTTTATTACCAGGCTGAAAATAATAACCATTACACATAAATTCCTTAGAGTAAACTGTGTGTAGCTCTTGCATAGCCAAGAAGTTCTGGATAAAAATATCAGGTAATTTGTAATTTATAGTAAAATGGTTTGCAATACATTTACTTGTGATCAAAACTGAATATGGTGTAACCTGTTTACTCAAAACCATGTATACAGTAATTTCATGTTCACATAGGTAAAATACTTTTTTTTTAAATTTTATTGGTTTTTGAATGAAAATAAACAAAGTTATTTTTTCTTTGTTTCCACAGTAAAAATTAAAAGAGAAGTTTAAAATATTTTTGTAAGAATAATTAATATAGTTTGTTGTTTTTTTACTGTAGTAAAAATTGTTGGTAGACAAACAAAACAAAAAATAATAAAATATTGTAAAAGGTAAAACAGATACAGGCAATTGCACACTCTCCAAAGGAGCTGACACTTTTGAGCAGTGAACTGAAAAAAGGGTGTGGTACTAAAAGGGTTAAGAAGATAGCCAACGAAACTACTCGTAAGAAATCAGTGTATAAACTCAAATAACCTCCAAGTCCAGCATTCAACGGAGAGCCGTGTTTTAGATTGGCATTAGAATTAAGATGCACTTCCCGAAGATTGTAGTGAAGAATGTTTTTAAATGGACGAAAGCTGCTTCTCTTTCCAACGGCCTATTCTGACGGCAAATGGGAATTCTCAAACAGAATACTTTGGTGCCTATTCTATATCTGCTGTGCAGAAACTCTACTGTTGTAAATAGTATTTATTAATAATATTGATAATAATAAAGATAATAATTTTGTCAACTTAATTATGATAATTTTAGCACACAATATGTGAAAACTCTTTGAAAACTGCTTTCAGCCTTGTTGAACAAATTTTGTATTCTCTATAAGGAGTGATTTAGCAACGGATTAAGTTCAGAGATTAATCATTGCATAACAAACCAATAAAGTAGGTTCCGTAAACGTTATCCTCTATATTAATAATGTGAGGTAATTATTTCAGAATATTTTCATCTCCCAATATTTTTCAATGTTCCTGTATACCACAAATAAAATATCTGAATAATTACATAAAAATAACATATTTGATATCTTATGCAGCAATAATACAGTACAGGCTTTACTATTACATTGGTAATTGTAGCCTGTATTAAATGAATTTAATTTGTAATTGTCACCAATTTGTTCCATTTTGTTAACATTGAAAATAAAGAAAACCCATACGTTAATTAAATTAATTAATACTCTTAAGAGGCAGCAAGATCGATATCAGATCTACCTTATATTATATTTATAATCAACAGAAATAAGAGTTTTACCTGTGACTTTTAGTGTTTTCAATCACAAATCTTTTTGGTCATTATTGTATATATCATGATTATTTACCAAATATAACCGAATCCAGAAAGTTGAGCATGGCTGCTGCTTGGATGGGCGACCGCTGAGTGATCCTGTCCTTGCAAGCAACCCAACTGTTCAGGCGTTGGTTGTGGTTCAGAAGTCACCTTCAAATTATTGTTCCCCATATTAAATATTACAGAGGGATTCATAGCCCTAACTCGTCTAGTAAAATAAGATATTCTTTACTTTTTTTTTTAATTTACTCTATTTTATTTGGTTATTGAGATCCCTAAAATAATCATTCCTTAAAAAACATTTCTGTGTTTGCAAATGTTTTATGTGGAGTTTATAATTTATAAAAATTATGGCAATCTTATAGGGGAAATACAATGCGTTTGTCTTAATAGTCAAAGTAATATGGTTAAAACGAGCTACTCTTTAGATATTAGACATAACTCTTAATTGTGCCGAATGAATTGTGAATTTCCTCTCATCACAAAGAGAGGCTTAAACACAGTTAAGTTAAAACAAATATAAAACTTTTACTGAGACCATTATACATTTTTCAAATTGCAGTAATGGCTTAATTGAAGTAAATATAAAAATCACCTTATTAATATGGCTTAAAACATTTTCATTTTATTAATTTATTAATATATATTAAGTACGGTATTAATTTATCTGTGAATAAATCATTACAATCTAATCTATGATTGATATTAGTAGTATTATGTGCAGTTACGAAACAAAATTACAGTTTTAACAAATTTTCAGTCTCGAAATAAGTCCAGTTTTAACGTCCTGCACTAAACATACATTTAAACGTACTAAATGTACGTAATAATGGTACACAACATTTGGGATTCCTCAAAAATCTTAATTAAAATTTAAATTAATAAAAAGTGAAAACAAACAATATTGCAGAATTAATTTTAAATAATTTGAGTATATTGCATGTGTTTGTGATTCCAATTGAATATTCACAACTAATATAAATCTAATTTAAATTTTACCTAAAATATGTCTATTTTAAAATTATTTTAAACCTGGAAACCATTTTGTTATGGAACTAAACGAAAGCCTACGTAGATATTATAAAATGTACATCTTGTGTACTCGAAGAAATAATGCACTTAGTTTTAAACATTTGACTAATGAGATACTCGTTTCTGTCGATTTGTTACAATACTTTGGCTGCCCACTTAAACACTACCAGTTATGCTGTTTCACTGGACTGTGATAAAAATGGTACAAAATGTAGAGTTCAATGGCAAAGCAGTTTCCAAAGTGTTGAAATCTCACAGCAGCAGTGTTGGGGAGGGAGCAATATGACATATCTTGCACAACATAGTTGTAAGTCCTATGCCTCACTCGCTTGCTCCTAGTGTACGAGTAGAACATAGAATAAACTACCGCTTTGTGACTATTGTATAGCCCAGGATAAAGTAGCAGTATTCCATTTAGACTAGCACCTTCTTAAACAGAAACTGGTTTGTTTTGAAATTTACTCTGGTTTCTCTGTTATAGCTGATTTGATGTAAATGGAGTCAGGGATGAATTGTGTGTAGACCTAAGGGATGTGTGAAACTCGCCGAAATAGACCAAATCTTTTAATCACAGATGTCAACGCTATGGGACCATAAATCATTGACTCGCTGAAGATATTGCTACTTTAGTCCTTTAGTTGTGAGGAAAGTGGATACTGTGTAACCGTTCAAGCGTATAATTTTGGCTGTTGGTTCGATGGGGAAGCTTGTGCACATTTTTATGATGTCCTCCGTGGTTGTCATACTGGAAACGCTTCTGCTAACTGATAACAGAAAAAACGCTATTATTAGATAAACTATTTAATGTCTTTCGTCTTGCATGTAAAGCACAGATTACACCAGTCTTGGATCAAACATTTGTAGGATTGAAATCTGCATTGCTGAGCGATCCTGTCCTTGCAAGCGGCCATTGGTGGTGGTTCGGAAGTCACCTTCAAGCCGTTGGTCCCCAGGTAGTGTTAGAGAGGGCTACTTAGCCCTAACTTCGCCTGGTAAAATTAGACATCTTCACTTAACTTTTATTGCAGTCACTCTCATGACAGAGTTTCCAGAAGATTTTTTGCTTCTCCTCTTAATTATGTCCCAGAATCCAAAATAGTATACTCAGGAATAACAGTCACTTGAAATTTGTTTGATATTTTTAAAAACGTGTCATTTTATGTTTATGTTGTGATACAGTTGAGACAGGAGTTTCGCACAAATGCGAATGGCCTTGAAAATTTGTATTGGTCGAGTGGCTAAAGCAATCATGCAAACTATGAGCAAATAATGGTTCTATACAATGTTTAGTTCAAATGTATTAAAAGTTACAGCTATTATCATGTTCACAAGCATGTACAGGGTGCGGCAAAATAACCTCCCTATTTTTAAATGCTAATAAAAACCACAGTTTTTTCCAAAAAACAAATTTATTCATTTTAACTTACTCTATGACATGGGAAGTTTTTTACACTTTCTTTTAAAAAGAATATCAGATAAGTGGTGGCCGTGGTTATCAATAAATTGTTTGCAAGCGAATTCTGAAACTGTCGTGGACTCTCTCAAGCATGGCTTGAGATATGCGCAGAACTTCCTCCCGTATAGCTTGCTTCAGATCTTGCAGGTTTCTGGGGCGTTGTTTGAACACCTCGGTCTTTAAGTAACCCCACAGAAAAAAGTCACATGGGGTTAAATCGGGTGATCGCGCTGGCCACAATGTCCCCCTCCCCTCAGGAAAACAACTGGCCAGGAAACACTTGCCTCAAAATGTTCATTGCTATTCGGACAGTAGACTATGTGCTGTGGCACCGTCCTACTGGAACCACACATTCTCGAAAGCCCTCTGTGGTAGGACAGGTTCAAAAAATCCTGCTAGCATGTTGGCATACAACATTGTTCAAAAAAATGAGGGCCAATGATTCCACATCGTGATAACGCGCACCAAACAGTCACAAGTTCACTATGAAGAGGCCTCTCATGGATTTCCTTCGGGTTTTTTTCACTCCATTAGCAAAAATTCTGTTTATTCACACTTCCAGACAGATGGAAATGCGCTTCGTCACTGAAAAAAAACAACAGCGTCTGGTGGGAGACTTTCCAAGATTATTTGACACGCTTCCATACGACTCTGCCAATCACGTTGAGACAGCTCTTGGACAACAACCATCTTGTAAGGATGGAAATGAAGATCAATGTGTAGAATTCGACGAACACTTCGGTCGGACATTCGAAGCGCGGCTGCATGTTTGTGAGGTGATCGTTGAGGAGACTGCAAAACTGATTGCCTAACCGCATTAATGTTTTCTGGTGTACGAGCACTACGAGGTCTTCCACCTCATTTTTCACAACAGAACCAGTTTCTCTGAAGTTTTTCACCCACAGCACAATAGACTTGCGGTCCGGTACTGAATCACGAGGAGGAATTTGAAACTGTGTTCGGAATTCGCGTTGAGCCATGATAACTGATTCATTCCTACGAATGAATGCTTCGACCGCAAAAGCTCTCTGTGCACTCGTCCACACCATGATGGCGACTGACGACTGGTGCCTACGGGCGGAGCGTCACTTAAACTTCCTCCTCTCCTGCGTCGATTGCGGCTATCCCCACCATTCTGAGTGCCTCTCTCTACTCACAATAAAGCAATGAAAATAGGGAGGTTATTTTGCCGCACCCTGTATTATGTGAACAATAAAAAGATCAGACTAAACTTGGAAGTAACCTCTCAAACATTACATCTAAATCTTCAGTTTGACATGTCAAGATGACAGTTACATATGAAATCTGGCCTTTCTTCTGTCTAAACCAGAAGGGATAGTTAACTAAAAACGAACACTTTAATTAATACAGGGAGTTATTAACTAATCATAATCATATTTCTAAGTTATTTCAGCTGATTTCCAAACACCCACTTCAAAATTCCATAAGATCAAACAAGATCTCTGCCTAAACTTGCTGTTTGAATTATTGTAGTATATCTAATTTGGTAATTATTTTACTTCAGTCTTTTATCCACACCAGATAGTGATAGGCATAGGCATCTCCAGGGGGGAGAGGTTTGGGGGTTGTAACCCCCCCCCCCCCCCCATTAGGTCATCCTAGATACGCCTATAGTGATAGATAGGTAATGATGACTAAACCATTGTCAGGTATTGGTAGTGTGCAATTTATTGTTGATGTAATTATAAATAGCTGATACTAGTAAACCACTGTCAAAAATATGTATGACATGTGACATTTAATGTGAGACAATCTTTAAAGTTGATGTTACGAAAAGTAGAGATGGTTTTAACTACGAGAAAGATTATTTTCTGTAATTAATTGAAAAAGCACTATGGAATATAGTATGCATAAATGAAAGGAGTTAGAGTGTATAGGTCAATAATTCATATCAGCGAAAGTGATATTATCACACATGTGATGGAACCTTGTGATGAAGAAGCATATCACACTGTTTATAACAATAATTGAGAAATCAACACAACAAATAATTTTAGTGAGTTTCATAGCATGGTGTAAACAAATATATAGCGTACTGAAGAAAAGAAAATTTACTGAAATTAGGGATTTTCATGTTACAATAAGGTTGCTTATTTGTAAAAAACTACTTCCATTGATGAAAGACTAAATTATCTCCAGATAGAGTGGACACTTTTTGCACACTAAAAGAAATGGGATTTAGGTGAAAAACATAAAATAAATAAAGAACATTTGTGATAGATCAGGATAATATTGTAATTTGTGATGAATGAGTACTTACAGCAAATTAAGAAGCACAGAGAAAGAGTACCAAATATATTTTTTCTTGATGAGATGTAGGTGAATAGAAACTGATTTTCTAATGCTAACAGCATAAAAGATGACTACAGGAGTCAAATGATTGGGGAACATTTTGATAAGTGGATTAAAAATCAAGTTTCCTGAATTTACCACAAAAAGTCATTCTTGTTATTAGTAACGCACTTTTCCTCAGAAAACAAGTTCATGAGGCACCTTGTCAATCTTGTTCAAAGACAAATTTAATGAAAATGTCTTTCCCGTGTTAAAACCACTACAATACTATTAGTTGTCCATCCTGGTCACTTAATTACTCTTTGTCTCAACAAAACACATTTTTAAAGCCTATTTTATATGGTATGAATGCATAATGAAGATGAAAATCTCTTCCAGAACTCTAAATTTATAATTTGATTTCTTATCCAACTAATAAAACCACTGACTTTTCTCTGTAGGTATACTATTATTCCATGTTTCTTCACAATACTAATTATAGATCTAAAATTCTCCCAGTATTCACTTGCCAGTACTAATTGTCATCTACCCTAATGTTCAGATGTTTTTGTTTTCACACGGGCGTATAGGCTTTCTAAATCTGGGAAGTTTTTAAATCTTCCCAGTAACTATTCTAATCAAGAGGACCTAGTAGTTTTGATATGGCTGCAGGAACTACTCTGCAGGAACTATAAGATGAGTTCAGCGGCCTAACTTGACTGGGCTAGCTCATTTTTGGGAACTTAGGCACTAAAGTGCAGGTTAGTGTCATATTGTTGTTGAACTATTGTTTCTTACCCAGATATTAGCATCCTAATGGTGAAGTGAAATGAAAAACTGGAGTTGAATGGGAGTTCATTGTGTTTTTATTGTAATATGAACATAAAGTTTTTTTTTTAATTTTGTGATAAGCTACTGAATTTTTGAAAATGTCAGTCATCTTACACTCCCAAGAGGTATCATATAAGCCCTTCACTTCAAAAAAAGGTTAAGCTGTTTATAATCCCCGGGGAAAAATTCAAAAAGTATTTAAATGAAGAAAATCATTATTTTTTGGGTCATCAGTGCTGGATAGTCTTTGAAGTGGCCTCTATTATGAATATTTATATTATATTATATTATATTTTTAAACTTTTTGATGATTTTTTTGTCCCAAAAAGCTACAATCATCTATGATACTTTAACTCCGGGACGGAAAAGTTAAGGTTTATTAATATTCAACACAATATAAAAATGTGCACAAGATCATGATACTGTGGAACATTATTTTGAATCCCTCACGCTGAAATTATTATGAGTGAATAGTTATTATTTGTACGTTAATTGCTTGCTATATGAGTTGTTTGTATTTTTTTAATCAATGATAAATGCGTAGGTTTGGGAGAATATTGTTGTTCTGACATGAATTCATTGTTAATATCTATTAATTAAGGTAATATTTTTGTATTGAAAATCCATGTTACAATACAAATCCAAAGATCTAATCATAATCTTATAACATAAAACGGTTTGTTCAGAGAGTTTTTCTTTGTAACAATGTAAACATTTATTTCAAACACAGCAGTGGTCGTAGTACAGATTAGCAATAAGATTGTCTTTATTTCCAAGTTTTGTATAGTTTAATGGAATTTGTTTTAAGAATATCTGTAAAACGCTAAACATTTTCTACATATTTTTATTTTCATGTCTTTTAGGTATAGCATTGATTAATCAGTTATCACTGTCAATGCAGGCTCCATAAGTGGAAAATGTCTAATTTTAATATAGTCAATTTAAAGGTCTTGCTTCAAAATAGCTACAGTGAAAACAGTTTTAGGGTTGCTAAATCGTACATTTTTAGAAAAACAATCTGAACAAATTATAAAATTATAATCCCACTTAACAGAAAAAATGAGTAAATTATATTTATATGTTTGTACATAATTCGTCATTAATATTTGGTAGTCACCTTCATTGTGTGTCATCTCCAATTCCACAAAGTTTTCTTCCATAACAGAACAGAACACCTCTTTGACATCTACTGGTGCTTTGACAATGTTGTTTCTTAGGGTTAATATCTACGCTTTCTCGTTTTACAATGTGATATACATGTTGTAGTGGTGTCGGCACAAGGGTTTGGAACGGTTATGTTACGTTTTTGTTTATTTTGTGATATTTTTTTAATGTTGGGACCGATTGGTTTTGTTGATTGTTGTTATTCTGTATATTGTATTGTATTTCTGTAGATACTTGTTCATTATTCATTACATGTATTTCCATACTGATAATTACTTGTGTGTCAGAATGTAAAGACTTATTGTTAGAGAATCTATTTACGTCCGATAAAAAATTGCCTGAAATCACCCTTTGTAAAGGTTTGAAATATTATGATTACTATCTTGTTCCGGTTTTCTTCAGTGTGTTTAACTTCTAATTTGTGTTGTTTTCTACACGTTTATTTATAGGGTTATCTATCTGCACATAGTTAATTCGCTGCCATTTTAATGTAAGTTTATGATGTTACAGTTACTGATATGTTATTTTGCCAGTTTTTGTTGCCCTATTGAACTTTTGAATATTGATTTTTTGGATACTTAAATTTCAGAGCAGAAATAACAATTTAAAATGTAGCATCAAGAGCTTTCAAGGCCAGATAGTAGCAAATAATTTTTATTTCTGTAAGTGTAATTGTGTAATAATATAATTTTAAAAAGGGATAGAACGAGAGAAAATTTCATGACGTCTGAATGTAAATGATCTGTTTGAATAAAACCAGACCACTTTGGTTAGCACCTAAGGTCTGCAGCTGAACTAAAGAGATAGTCCTAAACATATTTACAATGGTCTAAAATGAAATACAAATAAAAAATGTTGGTGAAATCAAGTGGTGGTTGGTACGCCTCATACTCAGCTGTTAATATGTTGTTTTCTGTTCTAACATGCACCTAACAAGGTATTTTGAAGTAACATTAACGTTAAGTAATTAGATAGAGCTTTTGGGTTGGTACAGCAATGGTGCTGATGGTAAAGAATATGAAATAACCTTGACACAATCCCATACGAAATTAGTTATATATGTGTAATAGCACCTGTCATCCAAACTGTGACAAACAGTATGATGAAATGTTCCTGACAGTGAAAGTCGTTCTAGTCCGTACCACCGATCATATTTTCTCAAGGCAACTTAGTCTAGATATCTTTTGTGAATGGGGAGGTTTAAAGTGCTGGAAAAAATTTACAGTAACAGGATGTCAGTGGTGTAACCATGAAGGGGTATAACCAGCCTCTATGACCCAAAAAAATATAACAGCAATCTTGTTTGAAATCAGCAGTTAAATATTTTACTTTGAATTAGCCAATCTAGTTTATCCAAATTTATATTTACTCAGGTTGATTCTATAGTTTGATGGTGTATTCTTCCATAAAATTTTCACCCCTCTCCCCACAAGTCCATGCGTTAGTTACACCACTGCAGGGTGTAGATCTGAAAATCTTGAAGTGCTTTTAACAGATAATTTATAATATTATGGTGGTATATTATTAATTATTGGCCAATATATTCAACCTGTTATGTTCTGAATTGTGTCCCAAAAATAAAACTAAACCAACTATGTAAAGTGCTTTGTAGAAACTTAATTGTGTATTCTAAACTGAAAATATACCATAATGTAATATTTTAACTGTTGGTATTTTTGTAGCACCAAGACATTAATATATATAACAATGTTTTGCTTTAACAGGGCAACAAATTACGTTGGCACCATCATCTTTTTAAAATACTCGTAAATGTTATTAATTAGTTGTTATTGATTTAACACTTTGTTATTGTTATCCATTTTGTTCTTCTATATTTAAGATTGTACAAAACAATATTGTTTCTTGTTTACCTTTTATAGCAACAGTATAATTTTGCTTATAAACTTATCTTGTATTGATCCTAAATCTGCCATGATTGTCAGTTGAATTGTAGTGACAGTGAAACAAATTTCTAACAATGGAATTGGCAGATACTAGATTGTTTATCATTTTAAAGGTGTTGTTGTTAAAACAAACTTTATTTTTATGCAAAATATTGTAAATAATAATCAAAATTAATATTCAAAACTTGTAAGCTGTACTGTACAATATTAAGGGAACACTCTTTGTGATATCTTTAAGAATCCGTGTATCTAAAATGTTTAATGTAATTTTTAGATTTTGTGTAAAACAATCGATTCAACTGATCGTAAATTCTAAACTAATCATTTGAACTTGATATGAGATATTATTTTTTGCACTCTTTACTACATACTTATTTATATAAAAGTTTTGTAGAAGCCATTATTTTAAAACTAAGTTTAATTTGATTCAATATTATTCCGGTCATATCTTAATTTAACGTTGATCACTTTTTATATATTACTTGATTGAAGAAGTGTAATGCAGTAAGTACCAAATATTATCAGGTATATTTTTATATACGTACATGTACAGAAATATGTCATTAAATTTCACTGAAATTCTTGTAAGTCCAAAAACCTCTCTCTCTGACCCATCAAGTAGTTGTAAGACCAATACGATGTACTCTAAAATGAAGTCTTGTACACTCTAACACATGGTTTCTCATGTAATATATTATATTATATTGTATCCTATTATATCTAGTCTAACTAAAAGCAATGAGTGAGAAACTGCAATTTAATATATAAGTCTATAATGCTGATCCTATGCCTTAAATCTTAGTACATAGAACATCGAAATATATTTGACTTCATTCTTGATTATATATAGCTCGTAGATTGTATCATATAATGCATAAGGTTGAAATTTTGTTCGATTTCAATATGTCATCACTGATATTCTATTTTACAACACTTTGAATTTTATTTATAAATAAATTATAAGATTTTCAGATAAATTGTGTGTTTTTGCCCTGTTTTTGCTAATTTTCTAATAAAATAGAGGTGGGTACGAATAAGTACGTGGAGCGAGCGCAATGATTGGTTATGTTTTTCATTTTTTAATAGTTTTATAGGTTATTCAGTAAAAATATTTCAAAATTTATAATTTAAACATTAGAGAAAAGTATACACTTTACAAAAAATAAAAGCGTTTAGATGGGTATTACTTGTATATGTAAAATGGGACATCTCTCTTGATTCTATGATTATATATTTGTGTAATGTTGTAAAATGCATAAGGTTTAACATAATTCTTATGGAGGAAATCTTAAGGTCAATTCGCTAAGATCAATTCTTAAGACATCGAAACAAGGACTCAATACTAGTTAAACAATACAGATTTTGTCGTATCCATATGCGTAGGATAAGAAATTTCAGTTTCCCAAACTTCATCTTTGGTGCCATTGTATTTTATGTAGAAACGGTATGGTATTTCTTGTTGGTTTTGGTGGTGTAGACAACTAGTGCACAGGTCTTTCTGTCTGGAGCCCAAGGATGCGATGTTGTAGTTTGCTGCGTTATCAGACACATCGTGGCTAGGAAATTATATAAAGGAATCGGTTGGTCTCGTAACTATTAGACTAAGATGAGTAGAATACTGGGGTAAAACACGTTGAAAGTTGCACTATAATTTAATAACTATGTTCAAAAAATGTATAATGATTCCTAAGGAATCTTCTATACATATAATCTTTCAATAGACAAAAATGTAAGTTTATCGTTATGCTATAAAATATTGTTTGTTTGTTTATTTTGTTTTAACAAATGTGAAATATAGGCTTTACAATGTTAAAAAGAATGTATTTCACATCAGTCTACTAAAAACAATAAAATAAACTATTTTAAATTAAGGGACAAAGTGTTTTCCTTTTGTTGGTAGACATTTTATGTGATAATTTGCATGCAGTCAGTCGTTTAGAAAATCTAATTTCCTGGAAGCATTATTCTGGTCTACACGATTTCATTGTATTAATGAAAATATTTATGAACATGTGTTTATTGTAATTTTCTGTAAACTCTAGTGTGTTATATATTAGACAAATCTGGTCACAAAGTACTTTGTGCTCTAGTTTTTTATTATTTTTACTACAATAATTTTTTTGGTGTAGAAGTATTATTTACGAATTTAATAGTCTAAAACATTTAAAATGTGAGAAATTATAGTGTCTCAAGTGTAAAAGGTACCCACAAAAAACATGTTTTTGGCATTAATAACGGGTTTACATTCTTAAAAAGCTATTTTAAGTTTGCATGAAAAGAACACTTATCCACATTCCACATATCCACAAGAATGTAAAAACATAAAATGTTTATATCACCTTCAGTGGCATGTGAATGTGATATTTCAGCAGCCACAATACAACAGCAGTAAAATCAGTCAGCTGCAGTATAAGTCAAATAAGTGTTTAATATAAATAATACAGGGCGGAATTGTGTACAATACATTTAATGAAACAGATCAATACTGGAAGTAGGGTACTGTATTGCAATTCTGTTAGTATGAAATATTAAATAATAAAAGTTCTTAAATAATAAGCACAGTAAAAATATTGAAGATTACAAATATACATAGAAATCTGAAAAACAACTAAATATAAGTCGTAAGGTATCTACATTTATACAACAATAGAAAATTATTCCAAATAACAATTAAATACATTACAACGTTATGTTATGAAAACATCCCCATATCACTGGTGTGCAATTTGAATGATAAATCCTCATTGTATCCGGTATTTTACAAAATCATCATTATTAAGAAATATGAGAAATATAGATCTATAGTAAACAATAGAGAGACCTCGTAAAAATGATACTAAAATTAAAAGTGTCGGGAATCGGAGTGCACCTAATATTCCTTTTAAAAACAAAAAATGTAATACTGACTCGTTTAAACTCAGTAGGTACACTTGCAGTAGTAGTATTAAAGTTAACAATATAAGCTGCATTAACTATATTGAGCAAATTGCAATATATGTGAACAGTTTACCAATGTTGTAATAGTATTTAAAGGTAATTGTAATTCAATTAACGTTATAATTTATATTTGGAAATATCTAATTTCATGTTAAATATACATATGATAAATTATGAACATACTTGGTATATGGTATACTTATAAGTGTAATATGTATAGGGGTAGAGCAAAAATATTCTAGGTCAAATGAAAGTTGCCAACCGTTGGAATGTGAGGTAATATCAAACAGCATTTGAATATTGAACTCTTTAAGGCCTTGGGAAATTTTAAAAATCAGTACAGATTTTAAAAATATTATCCATTACATGGCTATTGTCTGAATTGTCTCAGCTGATAGACAAACTGTAAGTGTTCACAACTTTATAAAATGTTGTTAATGGTGAGAGTTGAGTTTAAGATACCAATACATTTTGGCCAAACCTTGGTTGATTTCTTGTTAAGGTGACTTGGTGTGTAAATACGAATCTGTCTGCTCCTTGCTCCATTGTTAGTTGAAGTGTCTTTTGGTGATAATGAGTAAAGGGTTACTGTAGAATTTCGTAGAATTGAGGAAATGGGAATGTTATGGATGCACCCATAACAATTGCCTACTCTACAATTGCCTGAAATATGGATCGATAATCATTGGCATAGCCAAAGAAATATAGAAGATTCATAATAGCAACAATTTTGAAATTAGAAGAGATTGGAAGGATACTTTGATTGAATTCAAGAACATAAGTACTTTTTAGCTGTCAATAGTGTTGTACTAGAGTTATGAATATGTAGTAGATAAAAAAGAGTTACAGATTAATATCTGTAATATAAGTTTGTTCAAATTGGTTTTTAGTTTTAGATGTTAAAATTACTTTTCAAGATTTAATGAAAACTTTTTCTTTGCTGAAATAAGTTTTATACTCTCAGGAGCAAAAGCAAATGAAATCACTTTGGTCACCCAGTGGTCTATGTTACACCAGACTGTGGGTTTGATCCTATGTGAGGATTGTGTTTTTGATTGGCAGCAACACAAAATGATAAGAAAGGAAATGGATGTACGTACAAAACTAAGTTACAATATATGTTGGTAACTAAATACTGAATTTCATGTAAATCACCCTACTTCTACACGTGACACAGATGAAGATCTCTTAGAGATCCAGATAAATGGTTAACGTAGAAATTTCACATTGGAAGTGTATGTGCTAAATTGGCATCTGGAATTCCTTGTCCTTTGAAATTTATCAAAGCTTTGTAAGTCTGATGTTTTAATGATGCTTACTACAGATTAATATTTCCATACCTGTCCTTTGAAATTTCTCTTTGGGGTAGTTGCACCATATTAAACATGGAAACTTGGAAAGAGTATTTAGACCACAAAAAAAAGCTGTTCGATCATCGCATAATTGAGAGAGTCTTGTTGAAGTGCCTTCAGGGAGTACAACTTGCTAACTCTACCCAGCTTGTACAATTTAAAGACTTCATTTTACTGTCGATTTAAGTGTATTTTGACACAGGGCAGTGATATACATAGATACAAGACAAGAGCTCGGGAGAGCTTAACAGCATAGAACAGCAGCATTTGAACACCTCCCTTCTCAAGCTGGAATCAAACTCATTAACAGTCCCCTGAGACATTAAATTTTGAAACCAATCCAAACAAATTTAAACCCCAAATAAAACACTATCTGGTGTCTTGTGCTTTTTACTCAGTTGGCGAGTTCATGGAACACATTCGGGATTGATATTCGCGGCAGTGTTGCAATCCTAGGGTTTGACCCCACGAATTTAGTTTGTTTGTATGTGTATGAATGTGTGCCTGCGTGCAGCTTTATGGAAATTTGAGAGATAATATATATATATATTGTCAAAGCAATTCTATCTTAGTCAACCTATCTGTTCAAGAAGTTCAAAGGCTGTTTGGGAAACCCCTTGACATGATTCCCCAGAAGTCACGCCTCAACTCAACTGAATCGTGTACAATTCAGACTAATTTGAATAATCGTGTTCGATGAGAATACTGTATGATTGGTCTCAATCACAGAGAAGATAGGAGAATCCAATAGTCTCATTGGACACTGTCCACTAGCGTTCAGTATACTACATGACTAGCAAATTCTGCAGACTGATCCTACTTACTAATCTTTGTGGGATGTCAGGCTTTAATAGTTGTGTTTGTCTCAATATTGTTCTTTTATGTTATCTGGATTCCAAAGACAGTTCAGACATCCCACTGAAATCTCAGTGGGGTGGTAGTAACTAGGACCAGTAAACAGAATTATTCAAAGTGATATACAATTATACAAAGTAATACACAATTATGCAGAGTAATAACTTGTCATTTGTTCAAAATACATTACTAGGTCTGACTATTGAATAGGGTTATGGAACAGTGTTCAGGTCAGACATACATAAGCCATCCTTTCTGTGCTCGATACTTAAATCAATTCCGCAATGCATGGTCTGAAGCACTTACAGTATACATCGTGGTTGTCTGGGAAAGCCAAAGGACCATCAAAGCTTAAACTGGCGGTGGTGGTTGAGGTCAACCTTTTTATAAATAAGTGTCAGACCAAACAAATCGTCTTTCTTTCTTAAAATACTGCAGTTTGATATCAATCAGTTTTACTTATATATAGGAATAATATTACTTTATAACCAGAGGCTTTACCTTCCATTTAACCGAACATTGCAATGCTCTACCTTTGCAAGAGTATAGACCATTTAAGAAACAAACACACAATAATTTACAAGTTTATGATACTAGTAATAAATAAATCTGCCTTTATACTAAATAATGTTTAACTATGAAATACAGACTAAATTAAGTTTGATTCCTGGTTAGGTTTCTATTTGGTGAGAAATATGGCCTGATCGCTTCACGTAGCTCTTTCCTGAAGCTGGCTACATTCTTACCAGATTGCTGAAACAAACGGAAATTTCAAACGAAACAAAAATACTTGGTTTGATTACAAATGTTCCAAGTTTTCCAGGTCATGTTATACAAAGCACAAATTTCACAAGCAACAATCTTAGTTTGATTTGATTAATACTGGTTTGACTTACATTTTTATACGAGTCATACGCTACAAAAATATATCTAACGTAGGTCTTAATAATATTTGTACCACAAATCCATAAATCAAAATCAAGAACTGAAAATCTGAATTTCATGTATTACACTTTATTTTATTCTCATAATTGTCTGCTAAAGAGTATATAATACGAGATACAGGGTGTATGTAATTTTACAAGTTTGTAACGACTACAAAATTGACTTCACAAATTGGAATTTTTGTCAAATTACACAGTATATTGTTACTAATAACACCTAAGCTTTAATTACCAGACAGGGTGTTATAATTAGTTAAGAACTTAGTAAATATTGTGGTGTGGAAGTGGTTGTTATGCAATTTTCAGGGTTGTAAAACTTACTGCAGTGCAATTTATCAATAGATCATATTCTCTACCTAATATTTAAAACATTATATACAGTTTAATAATTCTTTAATGGTTGTACATACCTAAATCAAACAACTGACCATGTACCTCATATTAAGCTTCTTGGCAAAATGAGGTCAGTGGGGCAATAGATAAAACCTCACCTTACTAGATTTATGGAATTAATAAAATAAACAAATCACTCAATACAATATCGATAGGGTCATAATTCATAATCCACCAGCCACCAAAACGGGTGTTCAATGGTTGGGAACATACTGTTATTAATTAAACACTAGGTCCAACAATACACAGTATTTAGGCTACAAACAAAGGTGAAGGTAGTTTGATAAAACTTGTTTTATATGCGTTTATGTTACATCTGGATATACAGCAAAGGTGGTACACGACAAACATAATTGTGAAATTACCTGCCAGTCGAATCCGATACCTGTGGGTGATAAGATAACTAATATTGAGGTAGCTTTAAATCAATCTAACAAGTAAGGAGAACACTGCGAAATTGATCTCTAATCTGTTGATTAAAATCTGGACACTACCTTCCCGCTCACCCTTGTCAACTGCTAGATACACTGCTCACACGATCATCTGTACGTAATCCGTCTGTTGCATGGGCGTAGCCACGAAAACATTTGGGGGTACAAGACAAAATTGGGGGGCTCTCCCGGAAACATTCCAATTTAAGAAGCAAAATAATGAATTCTGCACAAAGATTTTATGTATTTGAACAGGTTGTATTGACGATCAATGTTCATAATTATTGTGGAGGCACTGATTTAGCAAGCTGTGTGGGATTAATAATCGAAATTGATTTGACTTATGTAGTAATGTAATTAAAAAACGATGATTTTATTGTCTACAAAACATAGTACACAGTGTACAAATCCACATTGAGAAATGATAATACGTAAAAGAGTTTTTAGAAAATTAAATTCTTCTTGACATCCAAACTATGGTATGTAGTACTTGCTCTGGAGAAATTGATATTTTCCCGTAGTGGACAGGGAGTAAGGCAAGTGCAGTCAACCACTCATTCCTCGTTTTGTTCCTTAAAAACCTTGACCCAATACAATCTTGAGAACGATCTTTCAGCAGTACATTTCAGTAATACTGAATTATTTATTTACATAATAATAATCGTTTACTAAAAAAGCAATTGAAAAAATTGAAAATTGGGAGGGGGGTCCCGACTCCCTCGCTAGCTACGTCCTTGGTGTGATGAAATAGCCCCAGCCACTGCTTTCTACGCGAGGAGCGAAGGGTCGATTCATAAGTAAACACAACAGATAAGATGTACAGATACAGTAATAGCTAAACATCTTCCTCCATTGTTAACTCACGTTACTTCCAAGGCTACTCACTACTGGCAGTGTCGCATGCTATTTCAGTGTAAGGCCGCTACGCTTCAGCACTGTCTACCTATACTCAAGAGTTTTGATCGTTTGCCGCTAGACAGCGCGCAAGCAGTATTTACAAAGCAGAAACAAATTTACACTTTGAGTGATGGGTCTTGTTTGGTTTTACAAAATGAACTCAAGGAATCAACGTATAATAAATAACTATATCTTATGCGGAAAGAGACTTCTAGTTTCATTGAAAGGAAATTATCTGCAAAAATTCGGTACCTACAATGTTTCAAAAGTAAGTATTTGCTAAGTTGCATGGTATTGTATGACACAAGAACATAATGGTGGAAGATAAGTTTTAAAAATTATTTACACAACATAAACCGCTGTCTAAGATATATATATATATATATTGTTTATATAAATGTACATCGAAGTTAACTAAGAACAGTAGTAGTATGTCGAAAATAATTTATCTAGTTAAACTTCTAAATACAGATAATTTTAGATGAATTTGTCAGCAATGCACGTTTAACCTCATATGGCACATCTCTCTTTTAGTTATGTCTATCCTAAATTAATTTCTGTTATACTTTTGGAAACTTTATTTACATAATAACATAACTAAACATAAAAGCTTTTAAAATTATATAACCATAGGCCTAAGTTTTTAAATTTGTCCCAATTTTTATTTTTATCGTGTAGTTAGTTATTGTTTCATCAATACTTATCGTACTTTGACGGATCCAAAATATTTTATTTATTATATTTTTAGTTGTAGCCTAAACGTAACCATTTTCACATAATTTCCAAGTATTGTAAACTACAGTGATTCAAAGACTTTGACCTATATCTGATAAACCAAAGCCACAAATCAGCCGTCATTACAGATAACTAACCTCAACTGCAGCCTGCCACTCCGAGTTGAAAAGCCGCACCAGACCTCGGTAGTTGTTTCCTAGAATTCTGAACAGTTGATCTCTCGTAATTGGAGTTGGAGGCTTCTCTGTGGTTGAATTTGAGTCATCTTCTGTTACCATCTGAATAAGATTACGCCAATATATAATATAGATGGCCTAATATTTTATCGGACTTAAAATCCAAGAATACATTCAATATCACAAGTAGGCTAGTACATTTTTATGGCTTGTTTTTCTATAAATGTAAATTTTCTCGTTCATCTTACTGTGGCTTAAATACGTTGTTAGAACTCAATTAAATAGTTCAATTAACTTAGATAACGATAAAAACTATTCTTTATAGCTAACTAAATTAAATAATTAATCAATAATTTAAAAACAAAATATTTAATTATAAAAATAAAATAATTCATTATAAAAATAAAACATTAATTATACAAATAATTAATTAATTATTAAAATAACATAATCAATTATAAAAATAAAATAATTGATTATTTTACTAAAAATAAATAATGAATTGATACATTAAACTTTTTGGTGGTTTGTAACCTTGTTTTAACAATGATAATTTTGATTTAATGCCATTTACATGAAGATGTAAGTTTGAGCAAGAGCTGATACAAATATACAGATGAATATATACATGAATGATACAGATTTTGGACTGTTCCCTTCAAAAAATGACATTTTGCTAATGGCCAACAAAAAGTAAGTTCTTAGGACCGATGTTGATGTACTTTAACCAGTTTAAACTTCACACTTTTAGCTTTTACCTAACAAAATCTGACAATTCTTAAGGAGTACTAATATTCAAGGAATTATTTTTGACACCGTAAAGGATGTTCTTTCATTTTGACCTGTACGACTCACCAAACACGCAATTACTCAGTCCCATGGCGTTATGTATGGTTAAACTAATTTGAAAAAAAAAAAAATAGTCAATATGTTTAACAGAACTTTCTCCGAAGGAAATGCTGTATTTGTGACCACACCTTAGGGCGGGTCTAGTTTGCTTAGTATAGATCATTTAAAGGTTCTATTAGATCTATACCAAACCATTCCTCACTCCAAATTTTGGCCGGCTAGAATGGTCCAGTTCTATACAATACTTATGCATATCTTTACTAATAGTCCGTTACGATTCACACTCCAAACCAATTTTATGTAGGCCTCTAAATTGACCACTTGGCAAAAGAATGTGATAGTACGATTAACCTTTTACAGGGAGAAATAGCATAATTTTATAGCCATAGCGATGTCGAGCCTTTTAGCATCTCTGATGTTGTATTTATTACCTGTCAGTACTTATAGTCATAATATTGTGAGATCCAATTCACATAATGCGGACAATCTTCTTTTGGAGTTTAAGTACTCTTAAAACTTCACTTGACAAACCCCAGATTCTAATGGCATATTTTAACCTACTGTAAAAGTAAGCATAGTAAATTTGAAGGAACATTCTTCACCACAGGGTAAACAGCAACCTAACCTATAAATAGCAACTTTACAAACAACTTACGTCAGGTGACGGTGTGGTTGTGGTGAATTGATCATTGAATATCCTGGTAATGTTTCTGACGGCTTGATTAGTCTCCGATATTGTCTGTCGACAGAAAGGTAAACATTGCATAATGAAACGTCAGAACAATGGAAGCTCTAATTCTGGATCGGTAGGTTATAATAAAACAGCCATACGAATACAATCAAACAGTTGTCTTTCAACAAACAAAACATTAAATTAAGCAATACCATAATAATTGTATTTTTTTTAAACCACTTTTGGATTTTGTCTTGAATAGTTCTCACTTTTTATCACCAATCTGGTAAAGAGTCGTTAGAGCTCGTTTGTATGCTAATTTCTGATTTCTTCCACAAGTTACAAAATACGTATAGGATACTGCCTATGTTTGGTTCCACCCTTCCTTTTTCTGTCTGTTTGACTAGAAACAACAGAGTTTTATTTACCAATTACGTCCAGTTTACAAAAAGTGGACATTATATGTTCTTAATGCTAGTTTGTAAATATTTTCGGAACAGATTAATTTACAGTTTTCTGGACAAAAACCACCAACTGCAACAGCTTTTTTAGGGACTTTATCAGCTTATATGACCTCTAGTCACATGAGATGACATGTCATATATAACATGACAAGTCATGTTTCTAGGTATGGCTGCTTTATTATTTTTCCAATTTTCATAGTTTCTTTTCCTCTTCCTAGAGTTTTTGATCTTGGGTGAACAATGCTTCTTTTCTCTTAGGGCTAAAGGTAATTGTTAGAAATTTACCTGTCCAGCTTCAATGAAAGTGTTACCCACTAACATTTATCTCTAGAATTCATATTCACTATTTGAAGAGGAATAAAATGCTTATTAGTTGTCATGTTCAACTGGGTATACAACAAACAAGCGTTACTTCAGTCTTACTGGCATGGCTATTTTGTATGCCTGAAGGGCAAATGTTAATGCAGGTCAAGGTATTGAACATGAAAGAAGGGCTCACACTGTTCTTTATTCAATTAACGCTTAGTATTTTAAATGCAAATAGGTTCTTCTTCCTCTGGGTATCTCATTTATTATTAGTTTTTAGTCTATTCTCATTACGCTACAACTTAATTTTACACATAAGCCCTTCATCCGTGATGATTTACTCATAATGTACAAAAATGTTACATAGGCCTTTTTTTATTATTAAATCCACTCACCCTATCAATTAATAAAAACATTCAAACGAATTCAATCGAACAGTTGTCTTTCAACCTGCGACCAACAAAAACTGCATTACGCAATAATACAGTAAATCATATAATGTATAGTCATATTATTTCTTTAAACTATTAGGATATAAAGCATACAGGTAACAAACAATTTGGTACTTAACCTTCTTTACTCGTAGTCCCTTGATTTTCCAATGTACATACATCAGCGAGTATTTATTTCGCATTTAGAGGGTATACGTTGTAAATCACTGTATTTTATCCGAGCGGGTTTATCGCATTAAATCGAGATATCGCTAGTGTCGGAGGATAGACTGTTCTACAACGATTATGGTTTACCACAAAACTTCGGTCCGATGCCACTACAGATCACTAGTCAATTTGTGTCAAGCTTGATAGCATGACATGGTGGCTCTTCAATTTATAACATTTACATTATGATTCGTAATAAACTTCTAAAGTGCATTTTGATAAAGTACGGGGTGTTTTAAGATATATAATACTAAGCATTTTTGTAGTTGATCGTAAAACTTGTCCAGTATCATGGTACTGGTTCATATGTTTATCCAAAACTAGCAGTTAACCTTGGCTTCACGTGCAAATTTCAAAATCGAAGTTGGTGGCCTTCTTAGTGAAAGCATTTATGATGTAATATGACGCAGCCCTATGATAGTTTTCAAACATAAGTACCAGGCATATACCTAGTAATTATTATTTCAAAACACATGCTTAAGAGACCTAAAAGGTAAATTAAATCGTTTCTGGTTAAGGTATTAAGGTTTTGTGCATGTTGGAACATATATTTCTGGTTCGGATCAATCACATTTCTGGTGCCTCAGTTGAATTTATCTGTTCTAATACTCCGATTAAGAAATATATACCGTAATTATATAGATCCTTGAAACCTACTTCGCCCATAAAGCGTCTAATTTTGGGCATAGTAACTTACTCCCGGTTTAAGGAATTTCTAGTACCATAAGTTAAGCCTCCAGATAAAGAAAGTATGTTTACATAAGTATGACTGAAAAACCTAAGCTACGGCGTTTTCAAACGATATAAAAGTGTCTATTCCGACAATTGAAATTCAATTTAAGTGAAATATATTACAGGTGTCACAGTTAAATTTGCCCTCATAAAGAAAACATATACATAAATTGGTATTCAAGACTTACTCCGGCCAAAAAGCGTCCACTAGCGACCTTCGCAATCTACATCCACACTTTAAAGATATTTAAAGTGCCAGTATTTGTAACTTGTTTATTATGGTAAAAAATTATGTATACTTACGTACGAATGAAAAGTCACTGCAGTCAAATTGTCTTTAATGATTTTGTTGAGTTTACGTTGTTGCCCCGACCAAGAAAATATATAGCATATATATGTAGATCTCGAAAACAAACTAATCAGATTAAAAAGTGCCTAACTCTCTTCTGCAGTATTTTTGGTGTTTTAGTTCATTCAGATGTCTTACCCCGATCAAGAAAATACATGCGTACTTAAGCTGAAAAAGATTAAGCCAAAAAGCATTTACATCCATGGTTATCTTGTGATTTCTGTATAAGGGAAGTAGTGAAAAATCTTTGAATGTAAGTTTATTCCACATTAAAAAATTATCTATTACAATAGGTTTTGCGTTATACAGGGTGTACATAAAGTCCTGCACAGGTATAATATTTTCTAAACGATAACAGATAAATAAACAAGATTTGGTACATCAATACTACACCTAAAAATCTACTTTTTGAAGGAACTATCAGTTTTCTGTAATATCATGGGGACGTCCCACAAGGAGTCAGAAGGAAATCTTAAATAGGAGCATAGGTCAATATGGACATCATTTTAAAGGGCTTATCTAGCAGAGTGTAATGCCGCAAACCGCACTCAAAAAGATTGATCCAGTAAAAAATGGCGGCTGTTCAAAGATTTTACTTGGTTACATTTTATTAGTAGCCATAACCCCAGTAAAGGAAAACTGCAACCAAACGAATACTGCAGCTAACTACTACATTATGCTTGTCAGTTGTACAGAAGTGAATTATGACATTAGTTATCCTCAAGGGTTACAAATTTGGTCCTAATATATTGATAACGGGGAAAACCTGATAACAGTAACAATTAGAAATCTCAGCGACCTATGACGATCGGAAACACTTCCTGTTTTCATAAAGTGTTGAACAGTTCTCCCTACAGTTGTTCTAGAAATTGGCTGCCTCTCGTGAAAGTAGTCATTAAATAAATGGCATGCTTCCTCGTGTGATCGTCTATACGTTCACGTTCGTCAAGCGACATAGTGTAGTTGAAGAACTACAAGCAATACGACAAACTCTTTTGTACTAAAGCGCACTGATAAAAATGGATGGACAGCACTATTAAAACAAGAAAACTAGAATAGCCTACTATGAATAGACTGGCTAATAGGAAAGTCCTAACTGCGACCCAAAGATAAGAGATTTCTAATTGTTACTGTTATCAGGTTTTCCCCGTTATCAATATATTAGGACCAAATTTGTAACCCTTGAGGATAACTAATGTCATAATTCACTTCTGTACAACTGACAAGCATAATGTAGTAGTTAGCTGCAGTATTCGTTTGGTTGCAGTTTTCCTTTACTGGGGTTATGGCTACTAATAAAATGTAACCAAGTAAAATCTTTGAACAGCCGCCATTTTTTACTGGATCAATCTTTTTGAGTGCGGTTTGCGGCATTACACTCTGCTAGATAAGCCCTTTAAAATGATGTCCATATTGACCTATGCTGCTATTTAAGATTTCCTTCTGATTCCTTGCGGGACGTCCCCATGATATTACAGAAAACTGATAGTTCCTTCAAAAAGTAGATTTTTAGGTGTAGTATTGATGTACCAAATCTTGTTTATTTATCTGTTATCGTTTAGAAAATATTATACCTGTGCAGGACTTTATGTACACCCTGTATAGGTCTCATAGTTTTTCTGGCTGTATTCTGGGAAGGAATGGCTCGTTCAGGCATGTTTGTTTTCATCCCTTTGTTTTTCCTTAATTCACAAAAAATGCCATACAAAATGTCAAGGAAGCTATCCGATTTCGAGAACTTTATGTGCACAAATTAGCAGCTTTTTTCATTAAGATGGGCTTTCATAACAGTATTTAAATAATGTTTCTAACGAAACATGTTGTTATAGTGAGGGGTAATTATACCTAGACTAACTAACCCACTTTATTTTATGTGTCACAAAGTTTATAGTAATAACATTTGTATTTAACAGTTCAAAATTTTTAAACCGTTAAGTACAAAAACTGGCACAAAAACTAATATAATACAGACACCGCTGGACGTTTTACAATTTTGGAACCAAACTCCTAGTTCTATCATAAATTATTCGAGTTTTATGTCCACAAATTTTGCTGAATTTCCACACCTGTAGACGTGTCATCCTGTAACAGAGTTTGCCCGTTCTCACACAAATTTTTTCGGACAATTTTAATAGGGCCCGGACCAGACCCCGTCACACGTCTATCTGAAGGGTTCGTGTTGACGGACGAGATAGCTTAATAACTGTGACACTATTATAGGCTAAATTTGTAATATCCTTCATTAAAATTTCGAAAGAACTGCGACTACTGCTTTAAAAATCATTATTATCACTATCGGAGAGGTGTGACGGAGGCGCGGTGAAGGACATGACGAGGGACACAGCCAAATATCTTTTCCGTGCCCAATGATTTCAATAGGAAAGACAACTTAAAACTAAAACTATACGTCTCCATATTTGTAAAATAACGTTCATCACGATACTTACCTGTCCAAAAAACTGTCCAACGAGAAAGAACAAACTGGGTTGACGTCTTCTGGTGCTTATCGCTCTGATCACTCTTGGCTTGTGAGACTGAAAAAGTTTTAGGATTAGCAAGATAAATAGTACAGTTGAACTAAATGAGAAACCAATACAAGCAGTCAAAAGAAAACTAAGATACATTGATTCTTTAAGTAAGACCTCCTGATTGGTGTAACGTGCTAGAAGCATGATTTGTTTAATACACAAATAAATTTATTAGAATGCTCTAACTGATTTTGTACTCGATTATAGTGAATTAACATTTCTAATCGTTTAAATATTTGAATTAAAACAATTTTGAAAACTCCCTTCTTTGTTTATACCCCGTAATGTTTCTGATACAAAATTGATTATCCAAAACCAGTTCGATCTATGTTTAAAAAAATATTGACTTAACAAGGATCTTAAATAGTTCATAAATTCATCTAACATCTAAAACAATCAAACGATCGCTAGCACTCAAACCCGCCATGATTCAGAAAAAAAGAGGAAAGGAAATCTGATCAGAAGCCTATGCCTAATGGTTAAAGGGATTCATATGAATCGCCCATCACTATAACTGTTACTACTAGTACTATAAGTCACTTATAATAATCTACAAAAGGACCACTGATAGAGTAACTTTTAAAACGCACCCAATCTAATTCTTCTGCCTCTACTCAGAACTGTTAGAACAAATTAGAGATAGTTTGGTTTTATGCTGCCTTTATAGTTAGTTTGTTTTCGATGTAACTAGAAGACACAGATAGGCGTATATGACAGCAATTCTTATTCTTCTGCAGTAGTATACAACTCTTTTTTTACTTAGCGACTGACTAACATCGGAGTCCTATAACAACTTCCCAAAGTTTTTAGTTATCCATTCTCCAAATTCTCCAGATGTTGGAGTCAGAACTTGCCAGTTTTACTCACATGTTGTGGGCTGTAATCTGAGTCGGTGTTGGAGGGCAGAGGTATGCAGGCTGCCATCACGCTTGCCAACAGCAACCAGTCCAGCGCTCTCATGTCAGCCAATATCTGCGGAACGAGATCATTATAATGAGACGTGCGTTACTAAACAATTAGCATAAACAATTAACACGCTATACGGTAAAGTTGCTTTATTACTCTGCTAATGAGTGGTGTTCTCCAGGGAACATAACACAACAAACTTTCTTAAGGATCCTCTTTAAACGTACTTTTTCTTTTAAAAGGGAAGACCATTCCTTTTGATTGCTTTATGGCTGGCTTCATGCGAGGACTTCAAATCAAATCAAATCTTTAAATGCTCGTAACAATTGCACATATTGTATGGCAATAAATGCTCGTAACAATTGCATATTGTATGGCAATCCTCACAATTTATTCTAAATTTTAAACTTTCACATCACATTACTACCACGTCCAAACTTACACCGCTGTTCATACATTCAAGTCTCATTCATCCTTCGCCAATCTCAACCCACTTCCAGCGCTGGAGTCAGTCATCGAATTGGGTAGTCTCCCGGTTAAACACCAGACACTCGTCAACTCTGTAGAATGCATTTGATACCAGAAAGCGCTTCAAACGAGCTTTTGACGCCTTGGTCATTTGGGCGTTTTTCATAGAATTTGGCAATCTGTTGATGAAATGAACACCTGCCAGCGAAGGCAAGTGCTCATAAACCACCGTTCTGTGTCTTCCACTATGGTAGTTATCTCTGCCTTGGGTCTCATACCCGTACATGTCACGTCCCCTGGTTAGGACATATTGACATATTGGATTTTATCAAATAGAATAAGAAGGACGGTTCAGAACTGAACAAGGTTGACAGTACGGTTAAAAATTGCTTTGGTTAAATATACGACCGATTTGTGCTATCGCTAGAATAAAATCCAAAATCCGGTGCGGTGACTCACATCTCCTGTGTTCTTTATGTATATGATAGATAAGTACAATAACTGTTTCATAACAAACATAGAAAGCCATGAGACGCTTATCGTGAAAATAACATTTACAATTGCTGTTTGCATCAAGAAAGCTTCAAAGACATCTTCCCATCGTAGTCACCCTCATAATGGAATTTCCGTAGGTTGTTTATCGCTTTCTCCGATCATGACACCAGAGATCACCAAACCGGAATTCGATAATAATCAATATATTATGTATGCACTCGATTACCGCCACAATTTTTAATACAGCCAGGCTAAATTGACACATTGACATCGTTTGCATGTAGCTTGGATTGTTGCATTATCCAATGTAAACCCAGAAAAAGTTTCTAAATGGAGGCAGTTAACATTGTAAAATAGAAATAATTATATCTTAGTTATTTCGCAACGTGTAGCGAAACGAAAAATGTGTTTTGAACTTATTAAGTCAATATTGCGACAAAGTTTGTATTTAAATGGCCTTTAGTAACAAGATATTAGTTTGACGAAGCAATTCCAAAGTGCTATAACGTCGCATAAATATTATTAAAACAATTTCTGATTTATTGATGCCAGGCGTTAAAACCAAATAAAATCAAACTTTAAACGACTTTTAAGTCCCCAATTTCACTCCTTATTGCGTTAAAGAAATGTTGTTTTGATAAAACATGTTAATCGTATATTTAATGACAATAAAAATAACATTAACATAAAAATGTACCCTTATACCCATTATAAGCTTAATATAAATTGAATTAAATTTAACTAAAGGAACTGACAAATTAAAAAGTGTAATGTTTTCATAGCAAGTAAGTTACATTATATTAATTACATTTCTATGGTACTGTGTGCTATGTCGGTTGTAATTATCAACATTTAGAATAACCTAGAAACATTATTGCAAAGCTCATTTAAATTATTAAAATATCAAGTATACAAAATTGAATAAAACGTGTTTGGAAGTAACCGTAAATTCGCAATGGGGTTTAGATATTTACTAAACAATCAAGATTAATCTACTAAATGATTACGATTAGATAGTCTTAAATGATATTTTGCGTCTATTTTCCACATCTATTCAACAACGTTTTCTGCTACTCTCCAAGTTACAGAAAGAAGTAGAACTGTCACTTAACCTTTAGAAAAGACCTGCAGAGAATAGAGATCACGATAAGCACCTTTGGCTTGATTAAACTTCACTTCAAACCACAAATGGGACCGTGACATTTGTCTAGCGTTTCAGTTCCAGTTCATAAGTTGTCTTACCTCTGCCATTTCCTAGCGCTTCCTAATAGAGGACTTCCGTTGGGAAATGAGCTCTGGAAACGTTCAAACCCGGTGGAGTGAAACTATTTCAGTGTATATTTGGCAGGCAACGTAAAATATTGCTTATTATAAGGAAAAGTTCCTACCAAAGACATCCTCGAGCTTTGTGTGTGATTTTCAATGACAAACTTTAGTACTTGCCATAAGCTTTAAACCTGCCCAAGACATCCTCGAACTTTGTGTGTGATTTTCAATGACAAAATTTAGTACTTTCCATAAGCTTTAAACCTGCCCAAGACATCCTCGAACTTTGTGTGTGATTTTCAATGACAAAATTTAGTACTTGCCATAAACATTAAACCTGCCCAAGACATCCTCGAACTTTGTGTGTGATTTTTCAGTGACAAAATTTAGTACTTGCCATAAGCATTAAACCTACCCAGGACACGCTCGAACTTTGTGTATGATTTTCAGTGACAAAATATAGTACTTGCCATAAGCATTGAACCTGCCCAAGACATCCTTGAACCTTTTGTGTGATTTTCAGTGACAAAGTTTAGTACTTGCCATAAGCATTGAACCTGCCCAAGACATCCTCGAACTTTGTGTGTGATTTTCAATGACAAAATTTAGTACTTTCCATAAGCTTTAAACCTGCCCAAGACATCCTCGAACTTTGTGTGTGATTTTTCAGTGACAAAATTTAGTACTTGCCATAAGCTTTAAACCTATCCAAGACATCCTCGAATTTTATGTGTGATTTTTCAGTGACAAAATTTAGTACTTGCCATAAGCATTAAACCTACCCAGGACACGCTCGAACGTTGTGTATGATTTTCAGTGACAAAATATAGTACTTGCCATAAGCATTGAACCTGCCCAAGACATCCTTGAACTTTTTGTGTGATTTTCAGTGACAAAGTTTAGTACTTGCCATAAGCATTGAACCTGCCCAAGACATCCTTGAACTTTTTGTGTGATTTTCAGTGACAAAATATAGTACTTGCCATAAGCATTCAACCTGCCCAAGACATCCTTGAACTTTTTGTGTGATTTTCAGTGACAAAATTTAGTACTTGCCATAAGCTTTAAACCTGACCCAAGACATCCTCGAACTTTGTGTGTGATTTTTCAGTGGCAAAATTTAGTACTTGCCATAAGCTTTAAACCTATCCAAGACATCCTCGAACTTTATGTGTGATTTTTCAGTGACAAAATTTAGTACTTGCCATAAGCATTAAACCTACCCAGGACACGCTCGAACTTTGTGTATGATTTTCAGTGACAAAATATAGTACTTGCCATAAGCATTGAACCTGCCCAAGACATCCTTGAACTTTTTGTGTGATTTTTCAGTGACAAAAGTTTAGTACTTGCCATAAGCATTGAACCTGCCCAAGACATCCTTGAACTTTTTGTGTGATTTTCAGTGACAAAATTTAGTACTTGCCATAAGCTTTAAACCTACCCAAGACAACCTCAAACTTTGTGTGTGATTTTAAAAGACAAAATTTAGTACTTGCCATAAGCATTAAACGTGCCCAAGACATCCTCGAACTTTGTGTGTGATTTTCTATGACAAAAACTTCGTACTTGCCATAAGCTTTAAACCTATATTTTTGCCCCATTTGTACGAATAGTGTAACAGTGTAGCGGATATGGCGGTTATCGCGAGATAACAGAATCAAGTAACGTCGAGCGTGGCTGCTGCTTGGATGGGTGACCGCTGAGCGATCCTGTCCTTGCAAGCATCCTCGCCTGCCCGGCCATTGGTGTTGGTTCGAAAACCACCTTTAAGCTATTGGTCCCCAAGTTAAATGTTAGACAGGGCTTCTTACCCTGATAAAATAAGACCTTAATTTACTTTTTTTACTTTAGCTATTACAAAACAGTGAGATGTTTATTCAAATTGTTGAGGCTCCAACTGCAAAGTAGTTTACGTTTTTCAAAAACCTTTTACACCTTTTTATCACATACGTTTACTCTGTATACAATACTTAAGCATCTTAATAGAAGCATTTCAAGTGGATCAAGATCTGCAGCATAGCTTAGAAATGTTTCTAATACACTTCATATACAAATACACAGTGGGATATGTATAGAGTTGTTTAATTCTATTATCCATTTCTCAATCTAAAGCACCTTTTTTGGACGTTCAGTAAACACAGAGAGAGACGGAGATAGCTGTAACACTAAGTGACTACACTGACGCTCACTGCGGGTCAATGGGGTCCTGGGGGATTGTTTGTATTATTGTTGAGCGCGATTGTTGCGTCTCCAGAGCACTCTTGAGGTCGATTGTTCACTAGGTCAATTTCATCTCATCACTCCAGAGGGCCTTTGTTCCTACCCTCGAGACGTTGTTGAGAACGGTCCTTGATAACGATTGAGTGAAAGGCATTCACTGTTATGTATTCATGTAGCCTGTCTTTAGTGTCTTAATAATTTTAATATAATATTGAAATAGAATAGAATCAGTTTGTTTAATATGTTTTATTAATGTGGATTGTATTTACAAAACTGAAAAGAAAAGGAGAGGCATCAAATTTACGAAAAGTTTAATTGACAACAATATGATGTTATAGAGTGCACATACGTTTACTCATTACCATATACAAGATCGTTAATTTCTCCAGAACCATTGAAGTTTTTACCACTTCTGAATGATTTTATAGTAATATAATTTCACACATCATGTTCGAAACTAGACATAACTTCTATAAGTTCAGCTTGGAAGCCAGTTTTCTAACTTTTATTTCCAACACAGTCATTTAATTAGTAAAACAATATGGAGATTGGAACGCACTTAACGTTGACTGGTTGGTCTGCTACTCGTAGATAAAATTTGTCATTCTTCACAATTTGTCTAACTAAAAATTCCTTAAAAAGTGTGTTCAGATTTGTTCTTTCAGCGAACAGAGTGTTAATACATTTTATATTCTCTATACTTATAAATAATATTATCCTAATGCTGGTGTTCTGGGTTTATCTTCATCCAAAAATGTTCCAGGATAAATCCTATTAACAGCTGCTTCAGGACATACATATTTATAATACTTGTGTTTTACGTTGAATCATATTTCGGTGAAGAAAACTTCACCGCTTCAAATAATACTTTACTGGAAACATAAGATTCATAATTTTGTTTGAGATGTTTGCTCTGACTGAAGAAGAAAAGTAAAGACAATTTTTGTAGCGAAACCGATCACAAGATCAATTTACAACTGCAGCAAAAATGTGAAATCTTGGTAAATATTTTCAAGAAAATGATTAGTATTGTTCATAATGCCTGAAAATTAAAGATTACGAACTAAAGCTACTTTCATTCATTTCACCTCTTGCGTAGTTCCTGCTTTCCATAATATATTGCAATTCCGGCCAATAAAACCAGAGATTCTCGGTGGGGATCGTGTGGTTCAGTGGGTCAACAGCCTGCGGTATCACGATTAGAAAGGATGAGGTAACGGACCCATCGCCTTCGACATTCAAAGGGTATCCATGTCGGCGTTATGTCACCGGAAGTCAAGTCTGACCGGAAACCCAAGTTGTCAGCTGGGCCGTCACGTGGTGGTGACGCGACAATGCGACTACTGACATTTACTACTATCGACATCGCGCAGAGCCCGACAGAAGTCTCACAATTTTGCTTTAGGTAAGAGCATTTATCTTATGCTGTGTCATGACAAAGCAGCTATATTTCTTCGACTCATACAAGAAGATCTCTTAAGAACAAAAACGTAGTAATATTTCACAAAAGAAGTTGAAGATATAAAAATAGTTGGTCTCTGATGGAGATGTAAGAGGTGTAAAATTAGTTTCTTGTTCAACCAAAGGATTTCAAATGGATTAGCAAGACAAGAGTAGTGGCTATGAGTTTACTAGAAGTTCTCGATTAGAATTCGTAAGAGACAAACAGTCTTTATCAGCTCAATAGAAGTTCTTGGTGGAATTGCAAGAGAAACATAGTCGGTATTTGTCTAATCGTGATTCGCTGATGAAACTCTATATGCAAAAATAGTGGCTATCTGCCCATCTGAAATTTTCAGATGTAATTGCGAGAGAAAATTAGTGCCTCTGTGCCTAATTGAAGTTGTCAGATGGAGTTGTATGATGAAAATAATACTTCCAGACAGCAAGGACAAAAGAAGAAAAATATGGTGGCGTAAATGAGACTCTTTTCGATTTTTTTGAGCACCACAATAGATTGAATACAAGTTTTGTAGTTTTTTGTATAAAAAAAGTATTTGTCAAACTTCAATAGTCTTGTAGCATTAAAGTAAAAGAATAGTGCTCTGAGTAAATGTTTTAGTTTGTAAGTGTTAAAACATACCTCTTTAAATAAATGTTAAACATATGTTTTACGAAAATTTCAGCCCTCCTACCGGTTAAGCGCTCAATTATATCCTAAAATAATACCAACAATAAAAAGTATTATAATTCCACGTTAAATCTAAATTTAGAGGTATCCATAAGAAATTTTCAAAGTTGACCACCAAATGAGAAATTGACTTTTAAATTAGTAATATTTCACGCTTTAAGAATTATAAATTAAATTTAAATACTTTTTACCACTTTCATTGTATTCTCAATTTATAAATGTTAAATACTCAGTCTTTTAATTCTTGAAGCATGAGCAACTCGAGTTGCAGACTCATTTCCTGAGGACTTTGCTCCTGTTTACGATTCTCTTCTCTTTTTCGTTTCAAGCAACTTTCTCTAACTTATAAAATTATCAATATTATAAAGTTTATTAGTTAAGATTGCAATATTATACGTATATTTGGGAAATAAATAAATAAATAAGTTCATATTGGAAAAATGCGACCGAGTAATTTTACCTGAATAATTGTAATAATCATAAAAAAATGAAGTTTCCAATTTTAAGTGAGCTGTAAAATCAATAGTTTCTGAGTTCCCAATGGTGGTCACCTACAGGTGATCACTCTATATTGTAGCAAATTGTAGAACATTTATTACAACACCAAAATATCGTATTTGCAGCATCCACAATGATGACGTAATTGAATACACTCTCGTTAGCACATCACCTGTTCCGTTAATAGTCAGCACATTCTAGTCTCTAGTGGCCATTGTGTCCGGACGCTGATGACCAGAATCCGTGTCAAACACAGGCACCTCGGATGACACAGGAGATTACACAAGCGGTTTCCCCCACAAGGAGCGGCGGCGGCCGGTGACCTTAGCGGTTATGTCACTTTCAGAAAAACTGGCCACTAGCCCACTTGCCGTGAGACTTGGTTATGGGTTCTTTAGTCTCTAGTCTCGCTTGGTTTACTTATTTTTATATTAATTTTGACTACTCATGACGTATTTGTGGTGGGAAGGGATGGTTCAATGTAAATGTTGAGTTTAGCTCCAGTTCACCTTCGTCTTAGTGCAGCGTCTGGAATATGACGCTGTCACAGACTTGGAATCTGGAGTGATGTTCGTCTGAACAGATAAAAAAGTTGACGACGAAGAAGCTCCAAAACGAGTAATTCACAATGATTCGACATCAGAGACATGTACATTAAAATATAATGTAATCCAGGTGAATTGGCATTCTCATTTTCTCATAAGGTGTCACAAACACACCTCACTCTGGTATGCATGTATTGGATTTAGTAACGTATTCACAAGTGATAATGTTTATTTGTAATTATTTAGATATTTAAGAGGGTTCAAATCCCGGAGAGGTCCAATCATGTGCTTTGACAATAAAACCAGTGCACTTCGAAGCCGGCATAGCTAAGACGCTGAGGTTTAAATGGGATAAAAAAAGAAGATTGTTGTTGATTATTTTTATGTTTACACATGTTTATGACTATTTATCTTTTCTTACATGTTGCTCGTTAAATATTATTTTTTTTACATATGGTTATTTGTCAAAATATTTATCACTTTGTTGTTATTTGTTCCTTCATCACAAACTTATTACTGTTGCTCATTTTGATATATAACTATCTATTATTGTCTTGGCCTTATTTACCATTTTGTTGATTGTTAACCTACTTATATTCACTTATATTCCTTACTAATTCACTGTTTTGTTATTTATTTATTGTTAACACTGTTTGTTATTTAATTAGGTAAGTAAATATTATTAGTGTTATTAATCGTTAATACTTTTTGAACTTATTTAATTGCACTACTGGTGTAATTCCGTTGGAAGAATAAGTAAATAAATTGAGTGCACTACAATGTTTCTGACATGATCTCCAAGCACGGTGGAGCAACCGAGTTTTCTACACATTACGTTCCAGTAAACGCTTCAGTTCACCTTTCTCTTTTTCGACTTTTTTATCTCCCCAGACGAACATGACTCCAGATTTCAGGAATGAAGTATGTGACAGCGTCAGATTCCAACCTTAATTTTTAAAAAGAATCAAAACTTCTTTGAAAACTTTCTAATTTTGGATATAAGATTTTGAAGGTGTCTAACGCTTGCCAAAGTTGTTTGTTTCTAGGGTGAAGCCAACCTAAAGGCATAAATAAAAGGGTATAAATGGACGGGGTTTGTCATAGAAAATGGAATTCCAACAATCTATAGCTGAATAACCGAGTTTTCGTGGTTCGTACTCTTGTTGAAGTAGAGAGCTGTAAAGTCGAAAGTATTGGACTAGTCTTAGCTAATCATTAAGATCAATTTCATTCGTCAATAACATTCATTACACACACTCATCATTCATTGCCTTAAGGGATTCATTTATAAATCTATTTCCTGAGAGGGTGGGTTGATTACGGTGGTCAAGAGTGTATACATATGCTATTAAGGATACAAGAAAATACCGATTACTACGAATTCGATGTAAATATGTCTATGTTTTCATGTTGTTGGAATTTATAATGGTTTTAGTTGTATCTGATTGATAAACTATTGTTAAAACAGAATTGTGGGGGGGGGGGAGGGTGAGACATTGATGCAACATACGTCCAATGACTATGTCCTTGATTCGTCTCATGATGGTTAATAGTTTAAATTTTACACGTATAGCTAATTTGGAAATCGTGCAGTACGAGTACATGTGTGTGTGTTTTAAAATTAATATTTTTACATGTAAAATATGTTATTGAAATTTTTACCGTAATTTCGGTATGGGATTTAAATACACGTCTTCTCTAGTTTTATAATTTTTTCTTGCAAATTGTTGGAACTTAAAGTTTTACAATTAGTATATTTTGTTTCATGCATTTTCTTCAGAAACCAATGTTGAATTTGTTTCAAACTATCAGTCAAAAGGTATTGTGAAATTTTGAACCAATACTAGTAATAAAATACAAACATAAATAATGCATTACATCAGGAGTAAAAATAGAAGATTCCCGTTACAAGCCGAAGTCAAACTACGTTAGCTAATGAAGCGCTCCCAAATAAGTTAAGTCCAGTCGCTCAGGAAGAAAATCCACGGCAGGACACTCGCTAATGAACCTGTGAATAATCGGTTTATTGACACGGTGTTCTTTTATATAACAATTACAATCCCAAAGAACATCTCAGAAAATGGAGATAAAAAGAATATATACCCATTTCAGTATTTATAACATATTTTGAGTTGAGTTTCAAAATTATATCAAATGTGTGCTTATCCTACACATAAATCAAGTATGTGTGTTATTTATGGAAAATTGTTCTTGTACCTTAAAAAGGAAACATTACAAAAGTATTAAACTTTAAAGCTTGCGTGGTCTGCCAATTGTAATTTATCTTTAAAGTACAGTAATTAAAATCATATAGTTTCAGTGAATAGAGCTGAAATGTAAAGAATTTTTATCTTAAACTGTAGAAAAAAGGTGTTATCAACAACAGTTTTTTTATCAAGACAAAAAATAATCGTTTTCAAATGAAATAAACACGGCTTTAACTAACATTAATTAGTAGCTTGACGTATGTTGTAAAATTTGCTCTAATCATAGCTCTCAGCTACTAGCAAACGTTCAACATTTACATAGAAAGACTGAAGTAGAGCTACCCGGAAGGGATTAATCTAATACCATTCCATCCTAAGCAATTCCATTCCACATGTTTAAGTTTATAGGTCAGTAATCAAGATATAATTTTCCTCTTTAAGTGATAATCCATTAAAAGCTGCTAAAACTATTAGAAAAAGTCTACAAAGGCAATGGTCAACTATGTGTGATATAAAATACGTAGAAAATGATGAATTTCTGTTTATATATATATATATATATATATATATATATATATATATATATATATATATATATATATATATATATATATATATATATATATATATATATATATATATATATAATTCAGTTAGTATTATGTAATAGTATTAGGCTTTTATGTATTATACATGTGCAATTGTTATAACATGCTGAGAATCATTCTTTATATTTTTGCTATATTTTACAACAAATATTATATTTAATTTCTGGATGGGCATGCATGATCTGTGCATTATTTTAAAACTATTGTTCATTTGAATTGTTTGCAGTTTATAACAATGCATTATGTTTTAAAAAAATTGTGTAACATTTTAAACGATGTTTTAAATTATTTGCTGTTTAAAGTGAAACAAGTGTAAGCGGCTTTGTTGTTTGTTTTTTGTTTCGTTCTTCCGAAACTATATGGGCTCGTTCCCCACCCACTCATGTGCCATCATTTGCTCATTTGGGGAATTAATCTCAGATTGTGTGTTTAAATGTTGGAAATCACTTTGTTATTTTCATAATAACAAATAAATAATTTGAATTCAGAATTTCATTTCATTCCCCGCAAACATGGAACAGAAAATGAAAAAATTTATTCACAAATAGTTTTGTATATACTATATAAATGATCAAAAGTGTATTCATTGTGTCACTAATTTATTTATACAGGGTGTTCAGAAAATGGTGTTACAAACTTCTATGGCTGATAGTACGCATGATTATGGAGAATCCTATAAACATAGGTCGACAAATGTGTCGTTTCGAGAGAGGTCCACCTTTCCTTTTTTTTAGAAATAAACATTATCTTGTTATACTACAGAACTAGTAAAGCTACAGATACCCTCTGAAAAACAGCTGAAGCATCTCAACTGACAATAACTTTTGTTTCTCCCATCTTGTGCAAGCATACCTTAAGGCGACTGTGCTCGCTTATACGTTAACGGACATCGTTGAAAAAAGTACCGTTGGACTTTTAACAGAAATAGCAAAATAGTTGGTAGTACAGTTTTATAACAATACTGAATTTTTCTGTTATTTGACGTAAACAATTTTAGTTGGCGCCATTTTGTTAATACATTAGAGCAACTAAATTAATTTCATTTTGTTTTTTCTTTTATTTTTGTAATGATTTATGTGCAAAGCTCTGTATTTGTAGCTTTACTAATTCTAGAGATAATATTTAGAAATACAAAATGAAAAGTAGCGGCTAAACGACAAATTTCTCGACTTATGTTTACCGGAAATTTTGATTTTGAAATCATGAGTACTAACAGCCACAGAAGTGTGTGACTCCATTTTCTGAACACCCTGTAAATATATTCCAATCTAATACCAAAATGCATGTCCTACATAAGATAAGCAATGAATTTCACAATATAGTCGCCGCTGTAACACTGTGGATATAAAGGCTACATGCGTTACAATGATTACATGCATTGGAAAGTAACATGTTCATGTTTTTATTACTATTTTAATACACTATTTTACTTATTAGCTCAAATAATGATTTGGCTATACGTTCACACTGTTCTTTGTAAACAACTCCATATTAACTCCAGCGACTTTTATCATATAACCATCCTCAGCTTTGATGATAAACATATTTTGTATGTAGTCATTTAATGCCTACCATCATAGCTGACTTTATGATGATTGCGACGATTGCGCAAGTACACTATGATACTGCATATTAACACACATTGGGCTGCAGCCATTGCGTCATCAGCACTTCGGCCTCAGTGATGTGGTGGCTGGCACACTTCTCCACATCTCTTGCGCAATGACCTTGGAACACAAGACCACTATTTTTATCACTTCTGTGTCAAAGAGTGACACTTTCTACTCTCTATACACCAGCTAGCACTAACCATTGCTATTTACTCAGCTCTGACTGCAGTTTCTCTGTACACTTTTATTTGACGCTGCATAAAGACACAAATTACTCATAGGTTTTTCAAAAATCTATATTCATCTTACCGTGCATTGAAGGCCTTCTTAAAATGACTTTATATTAATCATTGTTGAGAAATGAATAGTTTTCATTTTTGGTTGTAACAACCAGGGGACTCCCCTGGCCGCTTTGGAAGTCAATCACTGTTCGCTTTACCGCCACGCTTTCGGTTCGAGTCGTTTTGGGCCCTATGCCACGTGTTTCCTCTTCCACTACAACTAAAAAACACTGGCTCCTTACGCTTCCGTAAATTATAATTTAAAAAATTATTCCTGAAAATCCATTTTACAGGTTTTAGCACCCACTAAATTTCATGGATCCTTCTTTTAATCCCATGTACTTTTAGTTTTTGATTCTAGTGCACATATATTTTTCTTTTGTAGCCGGTTTATTAGCAAACTTACAAAATTAATTATGTCTTCCAATACAATAATATTTTGAAAAAATCAGGTTTAGTGACATTGATGTATTAGAAATGTTCTGATTCTAGAAACAAAGTGATGTTTTATTTTCCGCAATGAAGAAACCTCTGTACGTGTTTCATATACATCTGGTATATGAAAATCAAAGTTACAAATATAAATTTTCTTGCTTACTCCAAATTGTTCAGTATTGACTATTCTTTAAAACACAACACTAAAACGTTGATATAAATATTTATTTTATTAATGAAAGAAGTGCATATGGTGCAACCTTTTTTGAATGTTATTATTACCTCAAATCGTTCTTCGCGGTGTACATTTCTGCGATTGTTAAAACTATTTCACTACCATTCCGCTATAGTTAAGATAGTTGTATTATATTTTTCTCATGTTATAAAACAGAATATTCTCAATTATAGCTAGTCTTAATATGCTTATATTACTTAAAATGTAGATTTTAAGGTTTATTCCAAAAAGAGCAGATCATTAATTTACACATTTCATTCATAAAATCTTTAATAGGTTTATTATTTTTTTAAAATTTAGTCAATGAAAACATTGGATACATTGTTTATGTTCTTAAAGAAATTTAAATAGGATGATTATAATTGTTTATTTTGCTCTTAATGGTGTCAGTAACTAAAACTTATTTAGTATGAATGTTCTTAAAAAATAAATCATCACTGAAACAACATTTCTTACGAATTGGAATTATAACTCAAAACTAAAGATTATCTAAAAGCTTGTCTTAAAAAACGGAATGTTTAATTTGAAAGGTCAAAGTTTACTAGATAAACGGATTAAAAATATGTCAGAAAAACAGGAAAGTCTTCATCAGCGAGTGGCCTACCGTGGATTTCTTCAGGAGAGGTGATTAAACTTAACTTATTTGGAGAGCTCTTCATTAGCTAACGAAGTAGGCCTTCTCTTCGTGACGGGAATCTTCTATTTTTACTCCTGATGTAATGTATTGTATTGAGGTTTGTATTTTATTCCTAGTATAAGTAGGTTAAACTATACTAATAGCATAATTCGCTAGGAATTTTGAAATATGTTCAACAATACTACAAGCTTGTGAATTTAAGCCTAAACATTAGCAAAGGACAGTCACACAACCTTGTTTAAGTTATAAAACACTGTGTTACGCATCAAATCAAAATGTTCTAACAGTTTCAATAACGAAATTTAACATATTTGTTGAACATTTGAACAATTTTTAACAATATACATGCTGATTTAAAATAGAAGCTATTAAGATGCTGATTATTGAAATATTTTAAATCGAATCAATAATGGGATTGCGTTAAACATAAAAATCCTTTTAAATGTATCTTTTTCCTTCAAAGTTATAAAAAGAGTCTTTTAAAATATACAATTCAGAAAATCCATATGACTTTTAGTTTATCGTGTAAAAGTGCATCTTTTTAAAAAGTGTTAACGATAAAATACGAAAATAAAAAAATGTTATTAAAACAGTAAAAATGTGAACAACCTAAAATCCTGTCTCAAGATCTGAGTCCAGTCTCTTGTGAAGCGCGTTTTTCCTGCTGATATTGTGCTACTACATAAGATCCTCAACGTCAAGGTTGACTGTCCTGACTTATTTTATCTGTTCCAAATTCAGGACTCCATCATCCACTCGATCCAGCGACCTGTTCGTTAGGCAACACCACTGCACTAACTATACAGCGAACAGTCCGATGGTCCGACATCAAAGATCTGGAAACAGTGTTTTTTTTTTCTCTTGGGACGGCCTACTGCCATGCACTTGAGCCACAAGGGCTTTTTGCGCACCCCGGAAATACACCATGAGGCCCACCAAGTCTACAATTTCAGCAGTTCCACAAACCACCGAAAACAACCTATCAGGTCCTCCTGGGAAAACTCACCACCCCTGTCCAAACTACCTAAAGATGGCATACCGCTCCCTTGCTATTGAGGGGCAATCAAAGAGCAGGTGCTCCGCAGTTTCCTCCTGTTCATCACACCTTCTACAGAGCGGATCCTCCTGAAGGATGCCGACTCTGTGAAGATGCTTCCTCAGGTGGCCATGCTTCGTAATGAGACCAATAACCCGAGAAGGTATTGATCTATTTAATGAGAGAAGGTCCGACGCCACCCTGGAGGAAGGTGACTGTAATACCATCTACTCATTCTCAAGCCCGGATGCAACCTCGACCTTCTGTCATGCTCCGCGCGAATCCATTTCGAGACAACCCTAGAGGATTCACACCTTGGACACTTCAGATCGGTTGAGGGCCCGTCATAATTGTCGCAGAGCCCCGTTGGCCAGGGCATCAGCTCTTTCGTTCCCAGGAATCCCCTCATAACCAGGAACCCAACAAATGATGATATTGTTGATTCTGGCAAGGGAGGAAACGGCCTGATAGCAATCCCAAACCAGTTTGGATTTGATCACGCAAGAGTTCAGCGCCATCAGCGCCGCCTGATTGTCCGTGAAAATATTAATCGTCTTGCTCCTATATCGCAGACGAATATTCTCACAAGCACATTCCATAATAGCTGCGACCTCCGCTTGAAAAACTGTCGGATACGGACCCATAGGGACCACCAGCTCCCTACATGGTCTTACTCCCAGAATTCCAGGAAACAGTGTTGCTGAAATTGTTGACTTTTTCCACGACAGAGTAGCGGTTCTCAAAACAAATTCGCGGGACTTTCATGTTGAGGCAAAAGTATTTCTAGGATTGAATTAATTTGTATTGTGGAAAGGAATTAGATGGAACCTCAACTATCACTTTTGCCTGCATATTCAGCAGTACTTTAAAACAGAATATCCCCCTTAACCTTCAAACAGAAATTAAGACAAAAGGTGCTTGTATTTTAATATAGTTTTACGGCACTAAAATCAGGATCATCCTCAAGGCAAGATATACTATGCCTAACTCTAATTATGAACGAAAAGCTTCTTCGTTGACTCAAATTTCTGCATGTATCTAATCTTGTTTTCGGATAATCACCATTACTACTTTAAAGGTATAGTGGTATCAAGCATGTTTGTTATGAATGAATAATTCAAATACTACTAAACAAGACTTTACAGTAATACCCAATCCAATCTCGCTTTATTACACAGCGTTACTGTCACAGTGGTTGTCACTTCAATTACAAGCAGCACATTCTGATTTTCCACTATAAGCTGATAGAGCCAAACAAAAACTGAGAGCTTGTAAAAACCGCTCCTTTTGTTATGTGATCCTTACAGCTCATGCCTCTTTGCACATTAGGACGTAACATTAGAGTAATAAGAGTAAAATGTAGGTTATAAGTGTAAAGAATGAAATGTAAATTATAGAGAATTACGTAATAACCGTATTATAAAATATAAATGTGTTAATGTAAAGATAGAATTGAATGCTTCTACACTAAGTAATTTTGACAGAAAAAACTGACCGTATGCTCGTCCGTATGTTCGTCTGTATGTTCGATGTATTTTCGTCTGTATGTTCGACATGTATGTTTGTTTGTATGCTCGTCTGTATGTTCGACTGTATTTTCGTCTGTATGTTCGACATGTATGTTTGTCTGTATGCTCGACTGTATTTTCGTCTGTATGTTGGACTGTATTTTCGTCTGTATGTTCGACATGTATGTTTATCTGTATGCTTGTCTGTATGTTCGACTGTATTTTCGTCTGTATGTTCGACATGTATTTTTGTCTGTATGCTTGTCTATATGTTCGACTGTATTTTCGTCTGTGTGTTCGACTGTATTTTCAACTGTATGTTCGACTGTATTTTCGTCTGTATGTTCGACATGTATGTTCGTCTGTATGTTCGACTGTATTTTCAACTGTCTGTTCGACTGTATTTTTGTCTGTATGTTCGACGTGTATGTTTGTCTGTATGCTCGTCTGTATGTTCGACTGTATTTTCGTCTGTATGTTCGACTGTATTTTTGTCTGTATGTTCGACTGTATTTTCGTCTGTATGTTTGTCTGTATGCTTGTCTGTGTGTTCGACTGTATTTTCGTCTGTATGTTCGACATGTATTTTCGTCTGTACGTTCGACTGTATTTTAAACTGTATGTTCGACTGTATTTTCGTCTGTATGTTCGACATGTATGTTCGTCTGTATGTTCGACTGTATTTTCAACTGTATGTTCGACTGTATTTTCGTCTGTATGTTCGACGTGTATGTTTGTCTGTATGCTCGTCTGTATGCTCGTCTGTATGTTCGACTGTATTTTCGTCTGTATGTTTGTCTGTATGCTCGTCTGTATGTTCGACTGTATTTTCGTCTGTACGTTCGACTGTATTTTTGTCTGTATGTTCGACTGTATTTTCGTCTGTATGTTTGTCTGTATGCTTGTCTGTGTGTTCGACTGTATTTTCGTCTGTATGTTCGACATGTATTTTCGTCTGTACGTTCGACTGTATTTTAAACTGTATGTTCGACTGTATTTTTGTCTGTATGTTCGACTGTATTTTCGTCTGTATGTTTGTCTGTATGCTCGTCTGTATGTTCGACTGTATTTTCGTCTGTATGTTCGACTTTATTTTCAACTGTATGTTCGACTGTATTTTCGTCTGTATGTTCGACATGTATGTTTGTCTGTATGTTCATCCGTATGTTCGTCTGTATTTTAACTGTATATTTGTCTGTGTGTTCGTCTGTATGCTCGCCGTATTTTATATTCCCTTCCTACATTTTAGACTTGTTTAGCGATCAATTTGTAAAAATTGTTACATGACACTTGTTAAGTAGGGAAATTAGGCATTGAATACTTGACATAACCGACATTTAAAAAGCAACGAGTACATTTTAGAAGTTTTGTATTGTAATAGGTTTGAACGGAAAATATGCGTCTAAAATTTTTTAATTCTAAGCAAATATGGGATTTATTAACATAATTGGTAAAGAGACCAGCATCCACTTTGTATTCCCCGATGCATCCTTAGCTGAGAGCGACTTAGTACGATAACTCAACATTCTGTCTTCTGTGTTTTGGTGTTTAATAAATTATCACAGTACAACAATTTTAACATTAAGAAAATCATTTGAGGTGTAAATAAATACAGATTATATCCGAACACTATTAGTTTGGAAGTTTTGAAATAAAACTCTAATTTATTTATTTATTTATTTCCAACGGACACACTCCATTTTTACATTCAAGATCCATAATTCAAGATCAATAATTACAACTTAACCTAAACAAAAAAGTTTCCTCAACTAAACATGTGAAAGACTGAAAGGAAATATTATACTTTATTGCAAGGCATGATATATGCTAGAATAAATACGTATATAAATGTTTTAAAACTATAACAATACCATAATGAAAGAACGCAACAATAAATAAACTATAACAATAGAGATAACATAATAATTCGAAATGAATTCGAAAGTGCTTGGACTCGTATTTTATTATTGTTATAGAGTAGAGTCGTGTGAAATTGAATTTAACCCTTCCGATGCCATGTTATCGTAACTTCTTACTTCTTATTATCCGACTTTGAAGATGCGCTACTTTTGTAACATTGTCACAAAATTCAAAACAGAATTTTTGTCACCAGGAGCAAAAGTGGTTGTTTTGGTGAGCAATTGTATATAACGAACAAGGGGGAAGCCGAGGTTGGAAATATGTTGAGGCGATGAAAGTCGTCATAAGACCTGTTCAACCACGTCATTCAGTGGGATTAAGCGTGTGCCCGGCCTCAACAATTTTTAATATTTTATATTTTCTTTTACGATTGATAATAACGTTAAATACCTTTAGCCTATACGGAAAACAGGTTGTAGCAAAGCTCTAAAAACAGATGATTCGCGCGCTTGTAATCAATCAGCTGTTGTACTTGAGGAGTATACGGCCGGCTGGACGGATAGTATGACGAGTAGCAGTAGCGAGTAGTGGGGGGGGGGGGGCTAACACTCCGGTATTAGCCCATTGAAAAGCAAATTGTGTGTCAGTTATCGATGGATCAACGTAAGTTTAAACGGTCTATTTGTGTAGTATGATAAAACATTATTTTCTAATTGTCTCGGAGCTAGATAAAAGGTTGGATTTTTTTCTGAGCTATTAATCTTAGTCGAGGTTTTGAGCTATAACACTAATTGCAAATTCTTACTCAGAAGTATTAGTATTTACATTAGTATTACTCAAGCTGATTATGCAGCCCTGGACTAGACACTGTGTCACTTGGGAGGCATCGCGAACTTTATTTGTGAGAAATAAGGGTTGATTGTCCCTTTGACAGTTTAATATTTCACAAGACCTACTTTTCTCTCTAATCTTGCTATAATTAAATTCCAAGAGGAGTATTTGGTTTAGAATTTCCAGCTGGCCGTATAGCATGTTTCAAATTACCATAGTACCTGAAATTAAGAACTCTTAATTCGCGGAGTTCTTTAATGAAAGTGACCAGTTTTTGGTGTCAAAATTCCAATCCAAAATTTCCGATCCAAAAGCACACAGTCTGAAATGGTCAATATATTGAACTATTTCTTGTAGCATGGGCAACAAAGTTTTATGCCACTGTTTTAAACAGATTATACATAAGTTCGGTTTTGTTCATTGTACTGTTTTATACTCGTACAACACATTGTACGGTCTGAACCAACCATGGAAACGAGAATGTCAAGTTTAATGATCTGTCTATGCTGCCCGATGAAAGCTTTAATGGCGTCAAACATACTTCGCTTTGTCAAGTGAGGTTTCAATCGACAAGGCATTAACTTCAAAAAGGTTTTGATCAATTTTAGTTGTATTTACTGGTGACTCTTACAAGTAAGGTGGTACAGAGGAGTAACAGAATCGCTTTTTACAAAGAAATGCAAAACATTACATTGTCTTTGCCACCATATATAACACATCTTCGATCTATAAATTTCCGCATCAAACTGATCTGATTCTTGGAAACTTTAATTATAACTGACGCATGTTTTCTGGTCTGATCCAAAATTCCAATTCGAGTTCCAAAATATTCTTCTTGTCACGTCGCAAAATCACTTGTGGAGTGAAAGAAATAACAAGTGTATGAATATGAATAGACGTGATGAATAATATTAGGATATAGTATAAAAATAATGTTCATCGAAGCGTTATAATATATATATATATATATATATATATATATATATATATATTATAATGCTTCATATATGATCGATATAATGATTCATATATCATAATAATCATATAATATGATATATATATATTTTTTCTTATATAAAATTCTTATTCAGGCACCATTTATTTTTTAAAGATATGGAATTCATATTGAAACACTGTATATGGCTTACGTAGAAATTAAAAAAATAATGAGTACTAAATGCAAATAATTGTAATTTATATATAACCTGGTTCTCGCTTATCATGTAGATTGAAATTTCACAACGACACCAGTGTTGAAATAGTAAAATGCCCACCTAAATTTCAGTAAATACACGAGAGAATATGTATTGTATATGTAAATACAGTAAATATGTATTGAGAACGTTTCAGTCACTGATAATATTGGTACAGTCTTCTATTGTAGTACACGTAACAACAGTGAAATAGGGAACTTTATGTAATCCTAAATATATTCGTGGATATATTTAGGCTATTGCCTGTATTAAAAAGCTCCTTAAAATACGTCCCAATAATGGGGAAATGGAGGGTTTCGACCGGCAGCTACTAGTTGAGAAGCCCTTCCAAACAACCGTCTAATCAAATGACAAAGATAGCCTAGTAAGTAAGATTCAGAATATATCGAATATCAAATACTGTATTCATCTTATACGGACTACCGAAAAAACAAATATGCCATACGCGTGTCGGAAAAATTGGTCATTATTTTAAACATTTATACTTTCGTATTGGTTATTGTGAATCGTTATTCAAAATGAATTGGGGATTCATTGTATAAAAAACATGTGTTCCCATAATATATAACCTTTACTATTCGAAAGCAAATTCTAAATCAATACTCTATTTAGAGAATTAAATAGAGAAAATATAAATTGTTTAATTACTACATAGTATTTTTTAAATGATACAAAAAAGTTTTACTATTTATCAAGTCAGAATATTAAAAAGGAATATAGAAACTTAATTCTTAATTACAACCAAGACATCGGATTTTGGGTATGGACTATAAACGGCTAAGTTCCAATAACAGCACTAATGTCAACTTTGTACTATACTCAATCCTTACATTTATTCTCAATTTCAAAGATCCTGGGAGTTGGAAACCTTTTAAAAAATGTGCAAATCCAAGTATGAGCTCTATTATGGAAAGAGTATACTTTGAAAGAACATGCAATGGTAAAAGAACTTATTGATTTCAATTTTGGTGTCAGTACTAAATCAGAATATCCGAGCAAAAATTTAAAATTAAATATTTGTAATATCAAGAAAGAAATCACATATGGGTGCTATTGTAAGAAAAGATTTCAACGGGATTTCTTTATTTTTGTTCTTTGTTTGTTGTTTTTGTTTGTTTTTGTTTTGTTTGTTTTTGTTTTGTTTGTTCTTTGTTTGTTTGTTCTTTGTTTTGTTTATTTTTATTTTTGTTCAACTATGTATAAACCAACTGAGTGCTAGTAAGAAGATGTAGAAACCTGAAGACAAAGGAAGAGGAGATAGAATTGACACGCATATTCATCTAAGTTTCTCTTGAAGTTGTGCAACTTCAACCCCAGAGAGAAATCTGAAAGGGTCCAAACCGGCTCTCGTCTACGCCGGTGGTCAGAACAACCACAATTATATGCGACAGTGAAAGTGTCACATTGTTTTAGATTCGCGTCCACCACGACCACGACCACCTCACGTCAGTGGGCAGAAGTTATGTCATGGGCGGCCTGTTTCAGGACAGAGAGGATATTAATCGTAACAGGATACGTGTTTGGAAATCAATCTCTAAAAAATTATGGTTGCCTGTAAAGTCGGTTTTACGGGCGAAGATTTTACGTGACAACGTCTTTTTCTCGGTAGAATATTTATTGATATGGATATTATTAAATTGCACAATAGGAACAAGGAATTGAATGAAAATAAGAATTGCACAAATTTTAACTATAGAAATATATTTTGTTTACTAAAACATTGTACATAATTTGAAATTAATTAAAGTTTGTTATTGTAAATGGTAAAGTTGAATAAAACATTTACTAAAATTGGAATTTGAAATTCTTGCTAAACACAGTTAAATTCTAACTCCGCGCGTGGTGATTGGTCGGTTTAGTTCGTTTGTTTGGTCGCACTGTTATGACAGGTTAGAGGTTATAATTTGTTATTTTAAATGTTTGACTAGCAATACGCGCTGTTTCTTCTCAATCGACTGAATTACGATTGATTGCAGAGTGATTTAAACTAATAATTTACTTAACACTATCAACATTTGTCAATAGTATGACATAACCTATAAACTCAGTTTCTCAACTTTTGTGTCAATCTAACAATTAATCAATCAATCATAGTTTACGATAATGAAATATCAGTGTACAATTATTTACCTTTATTGTTGTAGTTGTTGTAAATGACGAATCTAAGCACTCCACATTTTCACGAATAAACATAGTTATCTGCTTTATCCCGTGCGGCGGACCCACAGTTATCAGCTTTATACCGTGCGGATCCCGTGCGGCGGACCCACTGGACGGGCATCGTAACGTTACCGGGCGTTACACTTTTTCATGAGTGACTCCGAGCCGCAACCTAATTTAAGACGTTGTCACGTCAAAAAATATGATGTCAACAATACATGTTCTCTGCCCAATAAATTATTCAAAGGATGGAGTGCGCTTTGATCTTTTGTCTCCAAATCAATGCTTCAGTTCTTGATATATTATTATTGCCCATTTAAAATAAAAGTATAGTAATATACCGATAAAAGGTATTGAGGTACCCAACAGAACGTAATGTCATATATTTATGTAACACCAACAAATGTCACAATCTAAATTCATCATATGACAAACTTTACAGAGTACACAGTTCCTTCATTATTTTTTTTATTTTTCACTCTTTCGTTTGGCGTTTTAGCACCTATAAAACTTACTATTGCTTGTTAATTTAATTTGTTGTTCTTGGGATGTTTTTACCCCAATTCAAACAGAGTTCTTCTTCCTTGGATCAGGAGAAATCTATGTACCAATTTTCAAGTTTCTAAGTCTGTTCTATGAAGAGTTAACGCAAAGATGGAATATAGCATCTTCCGAACCCGAAATAATAGGGTTCCATATTGACAAAACAGAATCCCATTTTCAAAATATCAAGTTTCTGGGGTGTTTTTAAAGAGCTATCGCACATACGGTCTGATAATGACACGATTTTGAGAAGACACGGTGTTTGGTCCTTAATATATGCGGTAACAATATTATTTTGTATAATTAATACAAAATTATTTGTATTAATTTACCTATATTTTAGTAAATTTCAGTAAAATTACAGTGGTAAAAATTGTATTTATTGAAACATCAACGTTTCTACAACGAAAAAATAATGCAGGAGTTTCCATCTCAAGTGTTGCTACCAGGTAAAATTTAATTTTGTTCATAGTTTTCCTCAGAATGAAAATTAATTATTTTACCCAACTTATTTAAGAAAGAGTTTAGAAGTTTATGAATGTCTCAATATTTTTCTTCAATATTCATAATGAGACAGCATTTGTTCTAACCCGTAACTAAATTTGAATTGTATATTACCTATATTGTTTGGATTCCATGTTAAAATATAACAAGGATTTTTTGTCAGTCAATGGGCCATATTAAATATAGTTTAATGAAAGTCTTAGCACCAAAACTATAAACAATATCGTAAAAAAGCACGGAAGTACTATATAAAGACAATTTTATTTTATAGCCGGATTGGAGCTGGAGGTGTTAATAAATTATTACTTTACAGTTCAGATCTTCATCTTTATGGGCAATAATGATCTCTTTGACCTTTCATGCCACCTCTATTAATTATAAATGTTTTTTTATTTTTTTTATTTTAAAGCTAAGATTCTTTTAACGTATAAGGTAAATAAATAGATTTATTTTTAGTTATACATGTATATGTATGTTAGTTTAATTTTTTACGAGGTTAAGTGGTAGAGAGGACTTTATAGTCCTAACTTCGCCTCTAATAAAGACATTTTTCATTCCATTTCATTTCATTTCTACCATTGTGTCCAGGAGTACAGAAATAATGTTCATGTCCATCTCAGCCCTCTAAGTTCGAAGGAATGTCGCACTATCCACAAGACTTTAGAGTTCTAAAGGACATTTATTTTTAAGTATTTGAAAGAAATAGTGTGCTAAATTATTCTAAAACATGTAATAAAAGAACAGGAAATTGCTCTAAGGAAAGTTTAAATAAGAATTGCTAATATTAATCATCACTAAAAGCGTTTAAATCCGGGCTAAATTTCGATTTTCAAGGTAAAAAAAATATTACTGTACACAAGAGAGAATTGAAAACTTCTTTTCCTGGGTTGATCATCCATATCTTGAAAATTGATGATCAAGGACATCTGAAAAGGATCAAAGAAAAGGTTTGCACAATAAAGCTGATGAAAACACAGTGCAAGTAAAACGAATCTAATATCAAATAAACCTGTTATTTTCTTTAATAACACAAATGTCCTAAACGTTAAAATTCATTAATGGCTCTCTTTGTACAACGTAAACATGATATATTTTATAGAATTCCCTCGAGTTTGGTCAATTAGTGGAGTTTTCTAACACAGTATAAAAAAATTCGTGCAGAATATGATGAAACGTTTTAAACGCTATCGAATTGAAAAATACTTGCTTTCCCAACATGAAAGTTTAATCAAGAAGATGATTATTCATGAACTTGAAACTGTTTCACCAGCGGTTTCTCGGTACATTTAGTCAAACGGATGAAGATCAAAGGATCGGAGTTATCCAGGTTTAAAACCCTACTAGTTGGATAAAGAACAAGCGCAGCTATCGTTTATATAGCAGTAACACGGGTTTAAAGAGCATTTAATTAAATTCGGAATAACAATTAAAATAATATACTTTTTAAACATAAACCAAATGAGCTTAGTATTTAAAACTAATTGATAAATAAAATTAATCGTAGCGTGAAAGAATTACTAACGGGTTATTCTACTTTTTATGGTGGAACGTATTTCCTTAAGCATTCATAAAGTGCCATTCATAGTTTTTCATGAGGAGATTCCACGACCTATATCCTGTCTCCTTGAAGAAGATTGACAAATGTGAAATCCTAAACAATGGCATCCACAGCTGCTCTAACTATATTGGTAGTTGAAGTGAACTTTGGGGGTGCAAAGCAAATGCTGGGTTTTGTAATTAATTAGACTCAGGTTGTTGGTAGTAGTCATTAGAGAAACTCATCTTTCTATCCTATCTCAAGTAGTTGCGTTAGGCTCCAACAAAGAACGATTTTGTAACACCTATTACAGGTCCATGAGTAAAAGTATATGTCTCAAACTATTTTATAGGCTTTTATAATTGAAAAATGGTTTTAAAATCTATATTATTTATCATAAACAAAATGTTCTTGCTAGATGGCTATTTTTTATATTTTTCTTCTCCGTCCGCTTCAGCGTTAATAAGCATTTTGTTACCAATAAATTACAAGACAACATGATGTGCGAAAAATGTCATCAATTGCGTTGCACCTTTTAAGAAGAGTGAACTGAAGCCACATATGCAATAAAAACCGTTTATAAGGAACCATTATGAGGTCACACGAGTTTCATAGGGTTTCAGTAAAACTTTTTACTAAAACTTAGATAACTATGAGTTAATATTAGTATTAATATAAATAACCTGTTGTGACAATATGGAAATACTCCTGTTGTAAAACGTGTAACACTTTACCGAGGTAAAAGCTCTGTTGTTTTCATAACAACAGTAAAAATAGTTCTTTGTGTTAAAATATTACTATTGCTAATGTGTTTGGACTTGAGTGCAACACGTTACTAATTATGGAACTAATATCATTAAAAATGGTGTTACTTTTAAAGTTGTAAACATTAAAAGACAACACTTAGTGAAATTTCATAAAAACCATTAAGGTGGCCCTGAGGCCAGGTATTGGAACCGGTTCAAAGTTTGCGTGTACGATGTGGAAGGCACATATGAATTTCGTGTTTCTAGATGTACAGGATTGGCCTGGGGATAATGGAACGGTTCTCTTTACAGATGAATTACTGAATCAATATATTAGTAATCTTCATTACTGGAATTGATTAATACGTTTTTAAATATTTATGTTACCTCAGGTGAACGAAAAGAAAATTATTTGCTCTGCAAATACGAATATCATTCGGGATTTTTATTAGTTATACGATTTCAAAGTTTTCACTCCTCTTTTAATAAGAGAAATCTCTCCAAGTTTTATATATTTCCTATCTTCCCATTCCAGAAAGATATTTGGTTCATCATAAGTGTTTATAATTCCGTATTCATCAAAACAACTCATAACAGGCCATTATATGTTTAATCTTAATGTTTATATTACTTTCACGCACGATTTTATAAAATTAAAAAAAACTACCCCTTTTAATCATTGCCTGTTAAAAATCGGTTTGCAATATATCATGTCGAAAACTGCTTGTTCAATTAGGTGAATAAATAAACCGTGACATTTATTACTCGTGTTTCAGACCTTGCTTGGATTTTGTGACGAATAAAATGTTTATAAATCACACACAAATGCAATTGCTATAATTTTTAACATTATATCAATGTAGAAATTTTATATGTGTTGAACATCTCTGGTATATCAGTAAGCCGGACTGAGGCAACAGTGTATCAAAGTAGAACGTTTAATATGTGTTGAACCTCTCTGGTATACCAGTAAGCCGGACTGAGGCAACAGTGTATCAAAGTAGGATGTTTAATATGTGTTGAACCTCTCTGGTATACCAGTAAACCGGACTGAGGTAACAGTGTATCAAAGTAGAACGTTTAATATGTGTTGAACCTCTCTGGTATACCAGTAAGCCGGACTGAGGTAACAGTGTATCAAAGTAGGATGTTTAATATGTTTTGAACCTCTCTGGTATACCAGTAAGCCGGACTGAGGCAACAGTGTATCAAAGTAGAACGTTTAATATGTGTTGAACCTCTCTGGTATACCAGTAAGCCGGACTGAGGCAACAGTGTATCAAAGTAGAACGTTTAATATGTGTTGAACCTCTCTGGTATACCAGTACGCCGGACTGAGGCAACAGTGTACAACGTAGAACGTTTAATATGTGTTGAACCTATCTGGTATACCAGTAAGCCGGACTGAGGCAACAGTGTATCAAAGTAGGATGTTTAATATGTTTTGAACCTCTCTGGTATACCAGTAAGCCGGACTGAGGTAACAGTGTATCAAAGTAGAACGTTTAATATGTGTTGAACCTCTCTGGTATACCAGTAAGCCGGACTGAGGTAACAGTGTATCAAAGTAGAACGTTTAATATGTGTTGAACCTCTCTGGTATACCAGTAAGCCGGACTGAGGCAACAGTGTATCAAAGTAGAACGTTTAATATGTTTTGAACCTCTCTGGTATACCAGTAAGCCGGACTGAGGCAACAGTGTATCAAAGTAGAACGTTTAATATGTGTTGAACCTCTCTGGTATACCAGTAAGCCGGACTGAGGCAACAGTGTATCAAAGTAGGATGTTTAATATGTGTCGATCTGCTCTGGTATACCAGTAAGTCGGACTGAGGTAACAGTGTATCAACGTAGAACGCTTAATATGTGTCGAACCTCTCTGGTATACCAGTAAGCTGGACTGAGGTAACAGTGTATCAACGTAGAACGCTTAGTATGTGTTTCTGACCTTGCTTGGATTTTGGGACGAATAAAATGTTTACAAATCACACACAAATGCAATTGCTATAATTTTTAACATTATATCAATGTAGAAATTTTATATGTGTTGAACATCTCTGGTATATCAGTAAGCTGGACTGAGGCAACAGTGTATCAAAGTAGAACGTTTAATATGTGTTGAACCTATCTGGTATACCAGTAAGCCGGACTGAGGCAACAGTGTATCAAAGTAGGATGTTTAATATGTGTTGAACCTCTCTGGTATACCAGTAGGCCGTACTGAGGCAACAGTGTATCAAAGTAGAACGTTTAATATGTGTTGAACCTCTCTGGTATACCAGTACGCCGGACTGAGGCAACAGTGTACAACGTAGAACGTTTAATATGTGTTTAACCTATCTGGTATACCAGTAAGCCGGACTGAGGCAACAGTGTATCAAAGTAGGATGTTTAATATGTTTTGAACCTCTCTGGTATACCAGTAGGCCGGACTGAGGCAACAGTGTATCAAAGTAGAACGTTTAATATGTGTTGAACCTCTCTGGTATACCAGTAAGCCGGACTGAGGTAACAGTGTATCAACGTAGAACGTTTAATATGTGTTGAACCTCTCTGGTATACCAGTAAACCGGACTGAGGCAACAGTGTATCAACGTAGAACGTTTAATATGTGTTGAACCTCTCTGGTATACCAGTAAGCCGGACTGAGGCAACAGTGTATCAAAGTAGAATGTTTAATATGTTTTGAACCTCTCTGGTATACCAGTAAGCCGGACTGAGGCAACAGTGTATCAAAGTAGAACGTTTAATATGTGTTGAACCTCTCTGGTATACCAGTAAGCCGGACTGAGGCAACAGTGTATCAAAGTAGAACGTTTAATATGTGTTGAACCTCTCTGGTATACCAGTAAACGCCGTACTGAGGCAACAGTGTATCAAAGTAGAACGTTTAATATGTGTTGAACCTCTCTGGTATACCAGTAAGCCGGACTGAGGCAACAGTGTATTAAAGTAGAACGTTTAATATGTGTTGAACCACTCTGGTATACCAGTAAACGCCGGACTGAGGCAACAGTGTATCAAAGTAGGATGTTTAATATGTTTTGAACCTCTCTGGTATACCAGTAGGCCGTACTGAGGCAACAGTGTATCAAAGTAGAACGTTTAATATGTGTTGAACCTCTCTGGTATACCAGTAAGCCGGACTGAGGCAACAGTGTATCAACGTAGAACGCTTAATATGTGTCGATCTGCTCTGGTATACCAGTAAGTCGGACTGAGGTAACAGTGTATCAACGTAGAACGCTTAATATGTGTCGAACCTCTCTGGTATACCAGTAAGCTGGACTGAGGTAACAGTGTATCAACGTAGAACGCTTAGTATGTGTCGAACCTCTCGGGTATACCAGTAAGCCGGACTGAGGTAACAGTGTATCAAAGTAGAACGCTTAATATGTGTCGATCTGCTCTGGTATACCAGTAAGTCGGACTGAGGCAACAGTGTATCAACGTAGAACGCTTAATATGTGTCGAACCTCTCTGGTATACCAGTAAGCTGGACTGAGGTAACAGTGTATCAACGTAGAACGCTTAATATGTGTCGATCTGCTCTGGTATACCAGTAAGTCGGACTGAGGTAACAGTGTATCAACGTAGAACGTTTATTACGTGTTGAATCTATCTGGTATACCAGTAAACTGGACTGGGGCAACAGTGTATCGACGTAGAACGTTTAATATGTGTTTAACCTCTCCGGTATACCAGTAAGCTGGACTGAGGTAACAGTGTATCAACGTAGAACGCTTAATATGTGTCGATCTGCTCTGGTATACCAGTAAGTCGGACTGAGGTAACAGTGTATCAACATAGAACGTTTATTACATGTTGAATCTCTCTGGTATATCAGTAAGCCGGACTGAGACAACAGTGTATCAACATAGAACGTTTATTACATGTTGAATCTCTCTGGTATATCAGTAAGCTGGTCTGAGGCAACAGTGTATCAAAGTAGAACGTTTATTACATGTTGAATCTCTCTGGTATATCAGTAAGCTGGTCTGAGGCAACAGTGTATCAACGGCTTTGAAACCCATTTTCTTAAGACGCTAAACTCCTAGTTTCATCCTTAGACACGTATGAGCTCGCTCTTGTTTCTGAGTAACCGTGAATATCTCTGACGGTCTAAGCTTAACTAAGCTTAAGCTTAACTTACTATTAAAATATCGTTATAATAAGTAATATATTATAATCTTTAGGGTAAGTATCTAGCTAGAACCTTAATTTGGACTGTCAAATAATAGGTAAGAAGAAAATTGAAAATAAATTGTATTTAATATATTGGCGAAGGGCCAAATAAATTAAATATATTTCCACAGTGTTGTTAAACAGCTAAGTTTCCATTTTATTTTCATTTTTCTCAAGTGTAGGTCTACCATCAGACACAATTGCTTCCACATTTAATGTTATAAATAGTGTAGTATAGGGTGGAAAGAGTGTTTAAATGGTTGCTAAATATTAAATACGTCTTTACGTTAAGCTTATTCCAGTGAACATGTTATGACGATATTAAATTAAAACTTGCTATCTAATTATACTTTAAGGATAGACAGTTTAGGTTCGGAATTTTCCCTATTTACTTAACAACTTTTTACAATTAGTTTTTTTATATCAATATGTGGGTAAAATTAGAAGACTTTACAACAAAATCTATATAGAAAACTATCCCTAAAGAAATTTTAACTTTTAATTCCAGAAAAGTATTTAAAACAACAAGTAAAAATATAAGTATCACATTGCAAAATTTGGACAGTAAATAATATATCTAAATACTTGAGTAGGTCAGGAAAGTTGGCCTTAAAAGTCCATGGCTAGTCGCATTCAGTATTAGTAGTGCCTGTCTCAAATGGTTTGAGCAGTAGGACTGGTAGTTCAGGCTGCATTTTCATTAATATACTACAAACTGAACGTTTGACCAAGCTTAGACATTTTGTTGCTGAAAAGAAAAGCCTCGTCTAGTCGGTGAACCATCGGCTTTCGGTTGGAATAATGTTTTGAGTCTTTAACAAAACATTGGTATCAGCCCTTTAACATTTTTTATAAAAAAAAGTGCTTGAATAAAAATTATTTAGGCCATCCCCATGAAGAGTAAAAATAAGAAGAAAAGTACATGAAAGATATTTTATGAATGGCATATCTTTCATTTATAAAAAAATAATTTACTTCAAAAACATTTTGTATTAAAAACATGTAATTGTATTAAACAATATTTTATTAAAAATCATCCCTTAATTGGTAAATCATTGAAATATATCGATTCCGTACCCTAGGTCCGGTTCCACCAGTGGAAGGATACGTTCTACCGTTGAAGTCTTGTAGGCATTATCGAGTAACCGTTATGTCGTAACGTTACCGTGGAATTGCCTGTTACGTCAATATTCAGTCGTTATGTTGATGAGTCGTTTTCACGACGAACAATCCTATCCCGTGTTGATTGGATTTACACATATTTACACACTGTAAACATCTGCAATTACAAACTTGCCTATTATATTTTACTTTAAAAGCCCCTTGAAATGATAAAATCTTACAGGGTTATGAATTTAAAATAAATTAAGTTAGTAATAATAATAAGCGAAGTCGCTACAGATGAGACATTGGGAAGAAGCCAGCAATTGTCGCAAGACAACTATACCGATAAAGGGTGTCACCACAGCGTCCTCCATGACCAGGTGGAAATTAATGTCATCCTTGGCTAAATACAGCTAATTCCGAGATTAGACTATCTATGGGCAATGGATAGAGTGAGGTCATCTGTGTAATACATATGGAAAGCATAATGATGGTCTCACACGCTCTTAATCTGCATAGGGAAAGAAGAGATTTCATCTGTACAACAGTAGTTGTAAGTGAACTCTCCGAAACCCGCCTACGTTATGGTGAAGGTATTACTGCACGCAAAGGACTAGTGGATAGTTATTTTGCTATACTTAATGATGAAAAATTGTATAAAATTCTTATTACTATTTAATTTGAACCTTTATCAATAAACTTTAAAAAAATACAGGGTGTCTTACGAGCAATGCAACACTCTTCTCAGGTGGTTTCCTCTATCAAAATAATGAAAAATGTTCATATAAACATATGACCGGAAACGCTTTATTAGCAGGCTACGGGTTCGCCCAATTTTCTAGGAGAGAACGGAAATAAAGTGAAACTGATGTTTTATGGCGTAAAGCTAGTTGTTAAATTTATTGGATTTTATTTAAAACTATCTGAAAAATTGAATAAAATACGTCCCAGACTTGCAAGACCACCCATTTCTGAGATATCAGACAAAATATGCAAAATTCGGTCTCGAAAAACATGCTTTGTTTAGATTCGAAGTACATTAACATTTACATTAACTTCATTAAATGGGCAATAAATACGCAAACTTTATAAACAAAACTTATAAATAATGTAATTCTGAAGAAAATTATGTAAATTGTTTTTTTGTAGGCTAATAACAAAAAACACAAAGTTTAAAAAATTCAATGATTAATTAAATCAATACATAAAAAATAAGACAATAAATACAATTTCTGTGTACTAAATGACCGTTCTTCGCAAAAACAAACCATGTATAACTAGATATCTCTGTGCTTAAAATTAGGATTTTATTCAGTTATTCAAGTTATACAGCTGAATTTAGTTGTTTTCCACCAGGAAAGGTATAATAAAACATGTTTTTTTCATGCACAGTATTGGAAATCTTATTTAGTCTACAATCTGTTTGCATTCTACAAACGTCATATCCATAATTATTGATAAATTTCGGTTTTGGAGACTTGTCTCCCTCGCAGAGCTTCAATGCATTAAAATAATTCAAAATCAATACACTTTTTTTGTTCGTTGTCCACAAAACGTCATAAAAATACCCTTTTCAAAATCTTTTTTTGCAAAGCCAACTGTTGAATAAGGTTTTATGGTTTGTTACAAAAAGTTTGGAGGAGAGCAGTAACAAATGTTTTTGTGTAATTGTATGTAACATACATATATGTTTCTTAAAATATTCTATTAAAATATAATATTATATCCAATTTTCTTAATATACTAAAAAAAATTATGTGGGGGTGACTGCTGTACACGGTACTGCAGTGACAGTCTCTCACCGGGAGGTTCTATTTCAACATCCTGCGTTTGACAACTTGATATTACTCACAGCTTCCTCTCGCCTTCCTGCCGAACATACTCACTTCTGAAACTGAGTATTGGAACAAACTGCGCAGTTTTAGAAATATTTTTCCATAAGTTTTTGTTTCATTTTAGCAAGGCGGCTTAGTCAAAAGCAAATCTCATTAACTGGGAAGTAACGGTATGGTCAATTATCGGTCAAAAAGTGTAGACCTCTGACTAGTATATATATACTATATATGTGTGTATATTATATATACCAAATTTAAAAGAATAAAAACAACGCGTTATAGCCTTGAAATGAAACCATGTTTAATACTATCATTAAGGAGTTGTTAATTGTTATTACTAGCTAGAAAACAGCTATTAATGATGTGAAAAGCAATAAATAACAAACAATTAGGACTTGTACTTAATTAATTACTACATGTAAGAAAGCATAAACACTCACCAACTAAAATTTATGTAATTATTTAATTTCCCAACTAATTTTAACAGTTTTTAAGTGGGATTAAAAGTTTTTGGGATATAAAACTATGAAAAAGTTGAAATGCCACCATTTTTAAATGGAAAGTGATGATAACTAAGATGATAGTATTTCATGTTGTATAATTTTTACTGTACTTATTTTAACATAACTGTCAAGTATCATGTTATTTGCTCCAACGGGTTCTGAGATGCAAGTTTTAAAATAAAAACGCATATGACAGACATACACTAAACAAAGGCGAGATAGGATATATGTTCATATGAACTTTTTTACTTGTTTTTGTGTCTACTATAACATACTGAAGTTGAGCCAAACCCTCGAGAAACACCCGGTGTGTTTATTTATATATACTTTTTGCGATTCAATGTTTATTGAAATTAAATAAGGCTATTGCCATTTATACAAATTGAATGTAAATAAAGTCATTTGACAGGTATTTGGTCTTCCGATCATATGCTAGTTTTGGTTATTTAAACACATATGTGAAAGAAACAGCCAAATACAAAATAATTGAATCGTAAAATGTGAGGGCTCTGTGGTGTAATGGTAGCACATTCACCCGGCAAGTGAGAGATCCGGGTTCGAGTCCCGGCGGAGCAAGTACTTTTTGCGATTCAATGTTTATTGAAATTAAATAAGGCTATTGCCATTTATACAAATTTAATGTATATATATATATATATATATATATATATATATATATATATATATATATATATATATATAAATGCTAGACAATATCAAATAGTACTCAATCAAATACTGTATAGTGAATATGTTTGATGATCCTAATTCTAGGTCAACGTCAGATTTTAGACGCTGCACTAAGAAGAAGATGAACTGGAGCTAAACTCAACCCTTCCCATCATAGCTAGGTTATGTATAGAAAACTCGATTGAATCACCGTGATTTGGATCGTATCAAAAACGCCGTAGTGCACTCAATTGTTCACCTGATGAGGTTATGAGATGACCTGTTGCTGTATATTTTAGAGTATAGGTGTTTCTGATTTGATATAGTTAGTTTTGAGCTTCTTTGTCACTGACTTTTTTGTCTAGTCACATGAACATGACTCCAGACTCCAGGTATAAAGTCTGTGAAGAATTTTAGGCGCTGCACTACGTGATATGTGAAATGTAGCTAAACAACATTCACACTTTCAAAAAAGTTATGATAAGGAGCTAGAATAGAATAAAATAGAAACACTTCTTTATCGAGGTGAAATTAGGACAATATGGTCCTTTCTTACATTTAACTTCTTAAACAAAATTAATCTTAATGTACAAAATAAGGCTTATTACAACCACAAGCCGTTCCCGGCTCTCAATTTGTTTGATAGGATGTGGTAAGGAGTGCCATAATATACAGGCAGTAACGGTAAAGGATCGTTTATAGGTTGTGGTTCTGTGAATTGGAATTCTGAGACTTAGTGCACCAGACTGAGTTTTTCTTGCGCCACTCCCCGGCAAAAACTGAAAGTTTTCAGATCAATATTTTGGCGAATCTGCATTAATAACATAGTAAAATAACGAAAAAATGCGAATCGATATTGAATCAGCTAATTTTAGAATTGATGACTGAATAAAATATTGCGTAACATGATTCCTTCGACGTAAATCAAACAGAAAGTGAATGCACTAATTTTATGCTCTTTGCTTTAGTACTAAGGGCTATAGTCATGTCATTGATTACAGAACTGGAGTTAGCATCTGATATCGAAACAATCTCTGAATATTATTATCATGGTAAAAGTTTTATACATTTCTTCCTTTGATGTATTAAAAAGACTTGATATTAACATTGACTGTATTAGTTACACAGAAGATATATCATTCATAAGATCGAGGAGTGCTGAGGTTCAGGAGATTATTTCAGTTAGTTATGAGTTCTGGTGGTAGGGATGCTCCTTGTAACTTTTATTTTTACCGTTTACATGTTGTTTACTACCTTAACTAATTCTCACTCCACGGAACACAGTTCGCGCGCTCAATTATTTCTTGCCTCAATTAATCGCATTGGATTTTTCATCCTCTGCGTAACTAATAAAATCAAAGATGTCAATATTGCATATTATCCATATTTTGTTTTAAAATACTAAATTTTCAACGGTATTAATTTTATCCAAGGTAACAAGTAATTTTTTAGGGAATTATTTTCTACGGTAAAGTAAAAAAACAAAAAACAAAAAACAAAATGGTGTTAACAAATTACGGAAATACTTTTAATCCTGTTTCAAATTAGTAGCACAAAGTAAAAAATACGAAAGAAATAAAAAACAGGCGAACTCTAGGGCAGTGGTGTCATTTTTGTCGAGCGCCAAGCGTTTGATTACATTCTATTAATCCATCCTTTGCTGCAGGTTTTAAACACATGCGGTTTAACTAACATATCGGCTACCAACAGTTGTGTAATTGTCTTTCAGTGACATAAGCGTATGCTTTGGCAATAAATACTACTGTCTTTTACTACACCCAATAACACAATTTATTTGCATAAGTCCCACGTAATACACCAGAACACGCCTTGGTGAGTTTTATACCAAAACGTTTGGCGAGTAATTAATACCAAACTTTTAAAAGGGTTCAATAAACTACTGTTTATTCATTAACACCAATGCATTTTGTACTGCCATCATTCTTCCTAAGTCCAGGAGCCAAGAGATAATTTGCATTGTATAGGCAGACAACCTTGTTTTTTTTAAATCGGTATAAGGATTTCTCTTAAGAAAGGATTCGGTCGTTATCCACTCTATTATTGCTGAAGGCCGATGTTGTATTGCCCAAACTGACTTGTGTTTTCGAAGAGAACAATTCGTGTTTGCGAATATACCAAAGCCAACTGAGATGCCCTAGGTCCGGTTCCGCGAATGGATGAATGCGCCCTACCGTTGTTGTCCCAGTCTATTATCGAGTAAGCTCTGTCGTAACATTACCGTGTACATACCTGTTACGTTACTATTGCGTGGTTCTGCTGATGAGTCACTCGAAACAATCCTATTCTGCTTTATTTTTGAAAAAATATTGATTTTGTTCGTTGTGATAAAAAACTCAAATTTTATGAACAGTTTCATATATGCAATACTTACACCTACTTAAATATTAATTAGTTTAATGTTCATTTAAAATGAATCCTGATACATTAAACATTGTGAAGTATTGAGCATTGTTTCATTGAGGACGTTTTGGTTCTCTTAGGCTAATAAGCTGAGCAATTGTTCTTAGTCCTAAAAGGGCCTTTGCGCTGCTCCTGGAGTGACAGGATATTCTGGGTGGTTAAGGTGGAAATAGGGGCCGCCTCTTGTCAAGATTCATGAGGAAGGGTTTTGGGGAATAATCTCAGTCATATGTCCTTGGAAGACAGGGAAGCCAGCTCTGTACTAGCCTCTCCAGTCAATGCATGAAGGGTTGGCGCAGCCCTTAACACCTACTCTCGCACAATAGTACCTACCGATCTACTCTTGCACCTCAATATCCCGACATTGCGGTTAGTGAGGTGCCACCCCTGGACATCCTTAATGTTGTCCAGATTAAGAGATACATCAGTTTTTGCTGTACCAGTGTAGGTTGAAATGGAGGTATACACCAGCCAGGAGTGAACCCTATTGGGGATGAGTGTTTCATTGAGGACTTAAGTTATTAGTAAATCAAGCCGGTAAGGAAAGTGTTCGCAAGAATGGATGAATGTATGTTCTCGGTATGCCTGACATTGTATCTGAGTTGTGTGACGTACAGGGAAGAGGTTCCGCATCAAAGATGGTCTATTGAATGCAAATACAAATGCAAATTTTGGCATTTATAAGTAATAACAACCCGGAAGTTGACATTTTGAATTTAACAACCTCCTATACCATAAGTAGACAATAGGGCAGAAAGCAGAAGGTCCTTTACAGAATTAGGTTTCTCAGAACTACACCTGTACGTATTTTATTGATCGGGACAAGAAAAATTCAGTTATGGCAATGGAAATAATTTATAATATTCACCAGGTGTTGATCACTTAACTTTTCGAAGCGTGCGGGAAAATGATTGTACTCCAACTGTTGTTTAGTAGAATACTTGTCCGTGATAAGAAGATACAAGCGTTAAGATTATGAAACATAGAAATAAATACATCATTTAGGCGTACGAAAAATTGTTAACAAAGTTTCACAGGCGTATTTTAAGTAACCTATTTAGCTTAGATAACAATTCAAGAATATAATTTTTAACTAAAAAGTTCATACTGTAAATACAGAAAATCATTCATTGCAGTTATAAAGAAATGTTATTTTAATAGTTTTTTTTTTTTATTTATATGAAGCTAAAAAGTTTGTAAACACTGAACTAGTTTAAATTAGTCAAAAATTTTAAATGTAAAAACAATATACAAAGAATATAGACGTCTTTCTATGATTTAGTTTGTTTTGCATTGTACAATAACAGTAATGATCTAAACGCAACCGAGAATATTTATTCAATTGTGACAAAGTTGAAACCTTGTAAAAATATTTATTTATTGAAAACAAAATATATAAATAAAAAATTAATTGCTGTAATAAATTAGCGGAAAGCGTGTCTGAGAGTTAATAACACTTAAACAATAAAGAAATTCACAAAAATTACAAAATTTTGTTTTTTTTTTTTGAGAAAATTACGAATTGAAAAAAAAACAGTAAAAAATGTGCAGTAAAACAATTTATCATACATTGGTAGTGACCACTCTTTTGCATGTGTACATATTTTGTTATAAAACGGATGATGTATACAATTCATTGTATACCCAAATTCTTTTTAACGTTAATTAGATACATCGCAGTGGCAATTAGTGAACTGAATTACTTACCCAGTAAGAATGATTTTGGGAGCACAATGAATAAAAATATCAAGAGAAACTATATTTTGTACAGTATTTTCATTCCCGTACATGCTGTAGTATATAACGACACACATGTGGTGACTGGAACACGACTGTGTGGTCAAACATCCCTGATTGGCTAACCTTCACATAACTGCAGTGCAATTATGTGGTTATCACTAACCGACACAATCTTGTTATTTATGACTTGTTATTTAGTTTTGTTAAGGGTATTGTTATTTGTACCAATATTGATTAATGTTAATTCCGTAATAACGCATTTTCATATATACATTTTGGTCGGTAATACTCGTGTATAAATTTTAAAGAGGTCTATGGAAAAATATGGTTTATTTTAGATAAGGGCTCTGAAAATTCAATAATATCTGCAATTTTTATGAAAAAAATGCATACATGAATTCATTTAGGGTTAAAATATTTATGTTGTGTTATATTTCTTTCTAATTAAATATTTGAACTGTGGTAGCTGTGTTACTAATATATATACAACCGCATGTGTAACTGACTGACTGACTGACTCACTCACTCACGTATACTAATTCTAACCTACTTCCAGATGAGTTAGAGACTTGAAATTTGGTACACAGATAGCTTTCCACGTGTAACCACCAGGAAAATCCCGAAAAGTGAGAATTTTTCATTTTCAACCCCTCAAAAAAAATTCCCAAAAAATCGCGCATTCTTCACCCCTGCAGGCATTTTTTGTAAGCCCGATAGCGGGCGAACCGTTGGAGCTAGCTCGGATCTGACGGAAAATTCATAGTCAGGAATGAAGTGAACTACAAAAAAGGTCAAATGACTTTTTGCTCTATCTTCCATGGTTAAGCGACAAAACGCTCGAACATTTGAAATTCCAGAGATTTTTTCGATAAAAATAATGTTTCAAGCCCGATAGCGGCCGAACCGTTGGTCGTAGCTCAAATCTGATTGACCCATCAAATTAGCAAATTGCGCGATCTACAGAAAAGGTCCAGTAATCTTTTGCCCTATCTCGATTGGTTTGGCCGAAAAACGTGATTATGTACAATTTTGTTGTAACTTTTACGCGAAACTTTTGTTTTTGGGGTCGATAGCGGCGAAACCATTGGTCGGAGGTCAAAATAAGACTAATGTTTTATTTAGGAAATAAGATGACCTACAAAAAAGGTCCAGTGACTTTTTACTATATTTCCCTTAGTTTGACCGCAAAACGCGATTAAGTGAAAATATTGGACATTTTCGCCTAAAAATTTACATTCCGGGCTTGATAGCGGCTAAACGGTTGGTCGTAACTCAAAACAAATTTTAAACGGGATTTAGGAAATCACGTGATCTACAGAAAAGGTTCAGTGACTTCGGGAGTTGGCTGAGCGTTAGCTAAGCGTCAATAGTAGATAGGGACAGAGGAATATTTATTATGTTCACAGACACAATACCCTCTAAAAAAGGCCCAAGTGTGTCATTAACCCCCGGTAATATTAACCCCCCCCCCGGGGATTTCCTGGTATGACCTAATAACCTCCTGTACATTCAACCCCCTGATGTGTTAACCCCCCCTGGTAACATTAAACCCCCCCAGGGAATTTCCTGCCATGACCTCATGTCCGAATTTTACCAGTCACCAAATCTCTTAACCCCCCCCCCCCTGGGAAGATCCTGGTATGACCAGATAACCCCCTGGAGACTTATCCCCCGGTAACGTTAACCCCCCCTGGGAATTTGTTCATATGACCAGACAATATCCTGACGAAATTAAACCCCCTCTTGTCTTAACCTCCTTAACATTAATCACCCACCCAGGGAATTTCTCGCCTTGACTAGATAGTCTCCTGGTGATATTAAACCCCCTGTTCGACTTAAAATACTGCCTTGAGGTCGGTTTTTATTATGTTTATACTAAACAATTCAAGATAGCTGACCCGTGCAGACTTTTCTCCCGAGCTCATTTCTGGCTAAACCATAGGTCGTAGATCAGATCTGAGCGCACAATCGAAAGACAAAATTAAATTTCCAACAAGAAAGGTCCAGTCACTTTTTGTCGTATCTCTAACGGTTTAACCGCAAAATGCCCTCAAAGTCAAAAGTTTTTACGAATCCGGAAAAAAATCTATGAAAAAGGTCAATTTTTAAATCCCTTGTCATTTACTTAATGTCCGGACTTAACCAGTCACCGAATTCCGCTTATCCCCGAATTTGCAAGCGTTTACTTTGGGGGCCTGGGGGCGTAGCCCCCAGCGAGCCGAAGGCGAGTATGTATATAATGATGCTCCAAGTAGGCTAAGCCTGAGAGGTTAACTATTTATTTCTCATTTTATCTATTAAAGAATTGTCTTTGTTTGTTTGTGTGAGTGGAAAAGAATGCTTAATTCTTGTAATATGAAAAAATAATGGCTAAAAGTTATATAATTAGTCATGTTTGTGGATTCTTTTAGTTAATGTTACATGCATACAGTAATTAATGTGATAATCTATTTATATAAATTTATTGCGAGAATAAAGTGCTTTCTTGTATTCTTCATCAATCTTTTGTATTGATATAACTATAACCTCACCCTCTCAAACTCTTTAAACTTTATTGTTGATGATTTACGATTGGCGCTAGGTAGCAAAATGTCAATTATCCCTCCCTATCCCTCAATCACTCCACTGGAGGGTTCACTTCTGGCTGGTTTATACCTACCAGAGAACTTAAAATGGGGACAGAAAAAACCGATTTTCCACTTAAATGTAGACAAGCCATTGGGTGTCCAGGAGCGGCACATCACTAACTGCTAAAGTCAAGGTATTTGGGTAAGAAGGGTTATTATTGGAGTAGGTGGAGTCTTAATTTTCAAGGCTTTTTTAATCCTAAACATAAGGGAATACTTTTCTCCCAGTTTCCTCTGCTCTGTTTGACTGGAAGAGGCTGGAAAAGTGCTTGCCTACCCTTCTTCCAAGGACACACAATTGAGATAGTTCCTCTCATCATGGGATCTCGACGGGAAGTGGCCCCTACCACCTATCCTAATTATCACACCGGAAGGAAGTAGCGCAAAAATCCTTTTAGGACTAAGTGCAATGAGGGGTCTCCTCATCCCAAATAAAAAAAACCCTCGGTCACGTGACCAACAGTAATTTATAATTAAACCAGAGTATACGATTTCGCGGGAACCTCAAGCAGTTAATTAATGCTGATTAGTGCGGCCTGGTATTACAGGTCCACGGGCGATGGGACTGTGCGATTGTGCAATGAACAATGGCGCCGCGCAGTGAAAGTACCGGTAATTATTTCATGTCGTCAGTCACACCTTGTGATTATGGTAATGGCGATCCACCTCGCGGCCTTGCGAGCCAGGAAGGTTTTCGTACAGCTGGCCGGTCATCATTTCCTCTCACAGTCATCATCATCGTGGGCGATAAGCTTTATGTACAGAGAGAAAGAGACAGAAGTTCTTCTAAGTGAACCAATCTGTCTCCACTTGTATTTATGACAATACAGTGGCTTCCGTATTTGTACAGTTGGAGGAATGTAGCTGTGCTCGTAGGGTCCTAATACTACCCTTTCAAAAAATAAACGCTATCTGTATGGCGGGTTGCGTTTACGTGCTAGCCGCTGAGATGAAGGCGCAACAATCTCTTTAACGAATTTAAACTCACGATTTCGATTTACAGATTAGTATTGACAAATATTTTATTTTTAAAAACGCGTTAAACAACACTCTAACAACTGAAAAACAAGGATAAGTCCTATTATTGCTATTATTTGGTATTCTCTTGTTATTTAATTCCACAAAAAATCAGCACTGTCACAATACAGACTGATTGTAGTGAGTGTGACGAGTAATTTGGCTCAGTACGAATCCTGAAAGGAGGGTTTTACCCATGAGTCACGGGAAATGTTTTCGGGACGCAGCGCATAATGCTACCCCGCCACCCCTCCCGCCGATCACCACACGCTCAAGGTCACGCGCGCAGCTAAAGTCCTCGAACTGTAGTTTTGGTGAGAGGGGGGAGGAATTTAGAGGCTAAACTTACGTTTGTAACAATAAATCTCAAAAAAAGTCATCCTATTTAACATAAATGCAACCATACCGTTAAGAATGGTAGAACATGAAAAAAAATTATTAGATGTATGTCTCTACAATATATTTTGTGTAACGCGGTTATTAAAAGCTTACAGCTATTTTAGAATTACACGTTTTGTTTTATTTGCGCCTATTATTTACATGGTAATGCATCATGCACTTGGGAAAACTATATCTACATTTGTGCAATAATTCTTGAATGTAAAAAATCCACCGTCAAAGGAAATTCCGGATTGGTACAGAATAAAAACTTAACTTATGCCATTTTATGTATTTCAATAATATAAAATACCATATTTGGCGAAGATTGGTGAAAGTTGCAGAATGATTAAGAGAGAAGAATAGATAAGGTAACTACACCGTATCCATCCCTTGTTGTTATTAAAGATAATGCTAACAACATACCCTTTTCTGCTAACCAGATAGAATGATACACTAATTGGATTTCTTATCGTTAAATTAGGTTGTTGGAAGTTACTTTAAACAAATGTGTTCTCAAAATATGTTTGAATTTGTGGTAAATGTGTAAAACGAAAACATAAAATCCAAATCTCTCGGGAGTTTGTTAATAGTTTAATTTATTTTAAAGGTAGTTATTTAAACTTAGACATTAAATAGGGATAAGCAGTTAAAAACAATTTTTCGGATACAAAATACAAAGCTCCTTTTTCTATCGTAGATGTGATTCACCGTTATAAAGGGTACATTTTATACTACAATTTAGAGCAAAAATTCAAAACATTTGTAGTTTTAACGTGCATTGAGATTGTAACGAATAAAGGTGTTGCAGAAACGAATAAGTTAATTTATGCACATCAGAAACAATAAATGCTGTACCAATATGTCCTATTTACTCTCCTTGTAGTTCGTCAGACCCACAATTTTGAACGGGGTTTCCACCTTTGGACTGTAAATTTATTTTGCATTTAAATAATGGTATTTAAGTTATTTTGGTCTATTAGGCCTTAATGATGAATATTAAACTTGTAGTATGTGGAACTCTTTAACCTTCAAACATTTCTTGTTTTATGTTTTGAAATTTTTCAACCAGTACGGGTTTGTATGGACGGGTCTGGATATTTATAGGTCTTCAGCTCTCACTTTTAATTTATTTTTCCTTTAAGTGGGTTCTTCCACATTTTTAAAATATGGGAGATAATTTTTTATCTACAAGGCATAATCAATTAATGTCAAGGACATTTGTTTACTGTACACAAAATAAACTATTTATTTGTTCAAAAACCTAGTTGTTAGCCAGCCTAGAGGGATTTTATTTTTGAATTTGTATTCTACATTGTGACTGCAAGAGCAGAACTAGAACCAAAAGTTCCTCTCATCGGCGCTTAATATAATTTCAGGTCTCGTATACTAACGCCTTCCACCCCGCGCCAAACTCCATTTCCTTTTAGTAGACTCGTATGATAGAATCAAAGCGAAGAGTTCAATCGATCTCAATATGCTTACGTAGGGAATCACTAATAATATTGATGACACAAAAGCTATACATCAGAAGTAAATTTCACATATTTAAAACAAACTTGAGTAAGAAAAAAAGATTGACACGTTTAGACTACAGCTGGACAACTTTGCAATGAGATTTATAACGTAAATGAAACACATAAAGACGCATAAACCGCTAAAAAGATACAAAACAGTTATTTATTACTCTTTTCTCAGATATTTCTGATTTTTATATAAACATCAATAGATTTACAAAATAACAGTTCCCGATATCCAGTTATGTTTAAACATAGAAAAATAATTCTATTTACGAAAAATTTAAACAATATTTACAAAATACCTAGTACTAGAATCACGTAGGCAAAGTTGGTCATAAATTGCACAGTCAAACGACAACGCTAAGAGCTTTGTAATGGTTGGTTCGTTTGACTTGGACTTCCTTTCTAGCTTTTACGTCAGTAATAAAACCTTCACTGCGCCTTTCTCTTACACCTTTTTTGGGCTAGCGAACGCCGTAAAGCCCAATCCAGTCTCCGTGTAGACACTTTAAACTGAGACCATAACTTGTGTTGCTGATCAGTCGAAATCAAATCGAGCAGGGTTTTAAGTATTCTTACATCAGTGGAAAAGTGTGTATTTATTCAGACAAAATTCGCATATGTTGCAACCAGAACAATAATAGAAGCCATCATTTGACATTTAAATATTACTGAGATGATGTAAATGTTTTAAAATGTATAGCATATTTTACATGTCTGTATCGAATTGTCAATATTGCACTGGACCCTCCGTTCTGGTATAATATTAAACTTTATGCAACATTTACTATTCAATATTTCATAACCTGATAAATCAGAAATGCCAACGCTTCGAGATGTGAACATGTTATCCTTTATCATGAGAACTTTATCCCACTTTAAACTACATCGACTTGATTCACCTTAAAAAATAGATCGCATTCACCAGTGAAATAAAATGTGTCTTTCTAAATTATTTCAAATGCTATTATAGGCCTATTAAAACTGTTACCGGTTAACTTATTTACTTAATATTTAGCACACTTTCGTAATTTTATTAGTTACGTTCGATACAGTAGTGCATTGTTTTGAAGTCGTAGCTGGCTAAAATATATCAATGCGTTGTAAAACAGCATTTTTACAATAAATTACAAATAAATTATAAATGAAATGGAAATAGTACTTTTACTTACTTTTACTATTATAGTATTTGTACTTACTTTTACTATTATAGTAGTTTTACTTACTTTTAATTTTACTATTACAGTACTTTTACTTACTTTTACTATTATAGTACTTTTACTTACTTTTACTATTATACTACTTTTACTTACACATAAATTATAAATTAAATGGAAATGGTACTTTTACTTACTTTCACTTTTACTAGTATAGTACTTTTACTGTTACTATTATAGTGCTTTTACTTACTTTTACTTTTAATATTATAGTACTTTTACTTTTACTTACATAAATTATAAATTAAATGGAAATGGTACTTTTACTTTTTAATAGTATAGTACTTTTACTTACTTTTACTATTATAGTACTTTTACTTTTAATATTATAGTACTTTTACTATTATAGTACTTTTACTTAATAGTAAAATTATGAAAATAATAATTAATAAATTAAATTATACACATAACATAACTATGATAGGAAGAATTGATTCAATGCGCATGTTGAGTTTAGGTTTCTTTAACTATTCTACTTAATCTAATTCATGTTATATGTGTCTGTGATGTCGAAGTGATGTACTTTTTGAGCGTCTCCAACATATTTTGGCTTTCTTCAGATGGAAATTCAGATGCCAGGATTCATGTGTACGACAGCGTTAGATTTCAGATGCAGTGTCGAGTAGAAGATGAAATGAAACTTTATTTATTATTAAGCCTTAAATTTAGTTTAAACTATAAATTTATATTGCACTATAACAATGAAACAAAAAGTGAATTTAAAAAATTTGTATATATCTCGTGTTCGCCATTTAGAGTTGAAATGCCATTTATTTGCTTATAAGAATGCAAATAAAACAAAATTGTAAAATATGTTTTATTATACGTATTTAATGGATAACATATTAAATGGTATTAATGAAATGTAGCTTATGTAAAATTACATATAGAAGGTAACTTTAAATGGAGTGTAGGATAAAATTTTAAGATACGCTGTAAAAATACTGCGTTGAAATTAAGTAATACCAACATTAATCCTATTAATAATGAAATTACACCAACACGTAAATGCCTTGACTCAAAATAATTAATTTAAAGTTTACTCAAGTAAAAAAGACGTTGCCACACCACAATCGACATAAAACACGGAATTTTAATTTGCCTTAATTATAGTTGGATTGTAGTACAAGAACAGCTTTTTGACAATATTATCCCAGTATTATCTGTGAAACAAGAGACAGCTCGTGTGTCACTGTAAGTGATACATGAAGTTACCATATTAGGTGATTTGCATGCATGGAAAGTGGACATGGTGAAAGTGCATATAGATAAGTAGTGGCAGCTGACTGTAGTGACTGTAACTTTCAAATGTACAATTTTAGGCCAATAAACTATGACATCTCATTATGCGCAGAATTTTCAAAATAATTGTTTTAAGAAGGATCCTTGCTGCTTAAGTGGTATACCGTTATTTAGAAGCATTATATATTCGCAATCCTGTTATTCGTTACTGGTTAGTTAAATTTGTCTCCGATGTTCTTGGAACTAAATTATTGGTGGAATAATAACCAAATTGGCACGCTTAGTAATTTTTCTCTCTTTAACTTTGCAGCTGATGATCTTGCTGCCGAGTAACTCCCCGCGAGCCATGTCCGTAAGTAAAATTTACATTTTAGTATTTTAAATTAGACCATTAATGCGAGACATCTATTTGAATGTAGACTAATATAAAGTAAATTTGTAAATAGTAAAGTAACTTAGGTATGATGATGTTAGATTAATACAGTTATTAGTTGTGGTGATGTTCTTCTGACGACAACACGTTGTCGTGATCATAAGTTTAGTTGACTCGAATGGCCAATACCGTCGCGATGTTGTTTTAGACAAGTTTGAGTTAATTTTTTGAGTACAATTTCGAGATCAAGTTTTGATCAAGTACTTCCAGTGTTTATGTTCTACACTTTTAGACGCTTAATCTTCTTTCCTGTGACTAGCTGCAATGTCGAGCCAAGATACTGACGCCGCGGAGTGTGGGTCGATATAGACGCGAAGGAAATTCAATTTAGAGTTTTATTAAATGATTAAGTTCTTATGAAAAATTCCAAAGAACATTAGATCACTAGGCTCATTCCCAAGATATAATTTTAGTTCATTATTACTCAATTTTGCAGCAACGTGGCAAGTAGTAATTTTATTTTAACATCTTAAAGTGGTGCTTGTAAGTTTTATTCGCCATAATTTCCTTAATAACTTATAAGTATATTTTACAATACCGAATATTTATTACTAAGACCTCAGAGATATCCAGCCTCATGTGTTTCGTCCATTCGGTACAAGGGTTTACCAAAAGGGTTGAATGAAGCAGATTTATAATTCATCTCCGAAACAAGATGACTGCTGGAGCTGTGTGAGCTTTGTAGTTGTCAGATAGTAACACAACCGTGCGGAAATTGGGATAGTTTAGTGTCAATATTGTATGAGTTAGGTGTATTAAAAAGGGTCAGTATTTTATGGGACCAGATTGAATTTAGTATATGGGGTCAGTTTTGAGGGAGATGGGTATATTAGAAGTGGCCAATATTGTCGAAATGGGTGAATAAAAAAGAGTCAATACTGAGGGAGATGGGTGAGAAAGAAATGTTGAGTATTTTGGGAGCTGGGTGAATAAAATGATCAGTATTGTGGTAGTTGGGTGCATTAAAACAGCCAGTATTTTGGTAATTTGGCGATTTAAACAGGTACCTGCCATAAAAGTATACTATAATGGGTACCAGCACCTTTATTACTAATTATTTCCTCTGTTATTATTATCACATTTCCATTTTTATAAATACTTTACTAGTAACGATGACAATAAATTACCTTTCACCTTTTATTTTCAGTGCAACCCAAAACCCTATTCATGACTCAACATTGTGTTCTTAAAATATCTCAAATACTCTTAAAATACCTATAGAACTCTTGAAATAAATACCACTGTAAAAGGAACGTTGTGTAAGATAGCAATTGTAATAAACGCGTGCCAATGTTGAATACATGCTAAAGCATTCAAGTCAATTTTGGACACGTGACCGTGACGTAAGCAGTGTAACGTTTGATGCTCGGAATGTAAATCACATGTCAAGTTCTGAATATTATGTAAATGCATGTTTACTGCCAGCGACATTTATTTAAAGAGTTACTGGAGGTCACAGAAATAGTCTTTCTTTGTCGTTTAATCTGCTCGAGGAAAAGGTTCCACCGTCAGCGACAAATAAGTAAGTGAAGCCGTATTGGTAAGTCTTAACTTTACAATTTATATAATGTGGTTTGCACTTGTCCATTATAATTTATATCTTGCAGAATAAAATATGTGTGTTTCAAGAAACCAGGTAGCAAACATTTTATATTTACAGCACCAAAAGGGTTAATATTTTGAAGGTCATATGTAATTTTTGTGAGATATTAAGTTCCCAACTTTACTGTACCAAAACAATAATAATAATGATTAACATAAAGAATAATCGATTTTTAACCAACTCATATGGTAGAACTTGATAATACAGAATTCTCTGTGAATACAAAATTTTGAATTTATGAAATGAATTGCATTGTACACATTGTGTCCAACAAGTAAAAATACACCAATGTTACAACGCACATTCGAACAACATGTTATTCGTAGGAGAAAAGATGAGATTCAAAACATGTTGTTTATTTTACGATGTGTTAAAATAACTGTACATGGCCTAACATCCATGTCTCTAAAATACCAAATCTTTTAAATGTTTAATCTTTATTCTCTTTGCTGAAAGTTTGTTTTGGAGTGGTCTAATGTTGGACTGAAATTATTAAGTTACACTAACCTGATGTAATTAAAAAATTTGGATTGTGTTTAGCACACTCAATTGTTTGCGCTCCATAGGTTTAACTAAATATATAGATATATTTTTAAATCATTAAGTGCAAAAATGAAGTAAAAGTATTTTTTTTTTAATTTCTCAATTAACAGACTGTAGTAAGTACTGTAGGAGACAAATTATCTACACACCGAACGATCAGTAATTTTTTAAGAATTGTTTAGCTATTAAACGTTCGTTGCTCAGCTGGAATATTTTATGTCAGAGGCATATGAAAAAGTTATAAAAAAACTAATGTTTGTTCATTAAAAAAGGTTTCGGCAATTCGATTATTTCTGAATGGAAAACCAGAAATTGTTCCTATTATTATGATTGCAACGAAACTTTATGAAAGTTTACTACCCTTTTTATTAATCTGTTGAAGGAGGGACGGGAAAAAATACAGCTTAAATTTAATAATAGGATAACATATTAACTCTTTATCAAATACTGTACGATTTTAATAACAATATAAATAACAAATAATACTCTGGTGATATAATATTCAACCACATCTAGTACAACCTGTCTCAATAGCACTTAAATCTGGAGATGAGAAGTTTGGACGTTTTAAAGATTAAAAAACTAATGAAAAGATTTTTGAATGAAATACAAATTTTACTCCAAAAGCAAACATTATATATGACGTTCAATGGCCTGAAAGTGTTCCCGTTAGGAAAGTTAGGAATTTGGATATTTTCCTAAGAACCATCAATTACCTCAATATAATTGGTATATGAATAACACAAGGTAGGAGTACACCACACTACGTGTTGCGTAACAGGCTTAACCTATATTCCATGCAAAATTTCAAGTCTACAGTTTAATTCTTTCTTAAAATGACCTGCGGTAGATATAAAAAAAGAATTGAAAAGCAGTTTTTCAAGGTTCCTAATTGATAGCAAAATAGTCATTATGTCAAGTTTGTAGCTCAATTTGTTCCAAAAATATCCATTGGGCAGTTATCTTTGACCAGAAAATTTCCATGGGGGAGGCGGGATACACCATCATCAAATTTGATGTTGCATATATCGAATTCATGATTCAAGCAAAATTTCAAGCATATAGCTCAATTCGTTCTTGAAATATTCTGTCTGAGGACAGTCAGTCATTCATAATTCACAGCTGTATTTCATAGGTTGAAATACACCATCATCAAATTCGATGCTACATATGTAGAATTCATGATTCAAGCAAAATTACAAGTCTATAGCTCAATTCGTTCTTGAAATATTCTGTCTGAGGACAGTAAGTCATTCAAAATTCACAGCCGTATTCCATGGGGTGTGATACACCATCATCAAATTTCATATCGAAGTTTCATATATAGCTGCATGTAAAATTCCAAGTCTGCGATTAATTTGTTCTCGAGATATCATGAAGACACACAAGCATAAGTTAAATTTTGACAGACTCTTGAGAGATAGGGTTTGTTAAGGTTCAGCCAATTTAGTGTCTGTAACTCCCTTTATACTGCTGGAAAATATATATTTGTGGTTATTTACTCAAATATCGTCATCGCTTCTGATCAATGTAACGGATTACTATTGTGTTCACAATGATGGTGATTATTTTAAAGTTCTTATATGATCGATCATATAAGTATCTGGCTATTTGGAATTTGATGTTGTACACGCATTACACGAGCGATGAGAATACTTACAATGTCTGCTTACAAGTAAGCTTACGATATTACCAAGATCGATATTTAGTACGGAGTCGATAAGAAATCAATTATTTTATTTATGTACTAGTTATATTATTTACTGGAAAAGTATCAAGTGCTAACTACCAAATCAGTTGTTGTTTTTCAAGATGTGTCAACTCCGAATACAAGCAGCTTGGGAGCAAAGCTATTTGCGCAGTCTGCAGGAAACATCACGCTGTTGTTTACTACCACCATGGAGACAAGTCCGGTACATTTACTAGAGAAGTATCAAGCTAACTACCACATGCAGTTGTTGTTGTTCAAGATGTGTCAACTCCGAATAGAAGCAGCTTGGGGCAAAGCTATTTGCGCAGTCTGCAGGAAACATCACGCTGTTGTTTACTATCACCATGGAGACAAGTCCGGTACATTTACTAGAGAAGTATCAAGCTAACTACCACATGCAGTTGTTGTTGTTCAAGATGTGTCAACTCCGAATAGAAGCAGCTTGGGGCAAAGCTATTTGCGCAGTCTGCAGGAAACATCACGCTGTTGTTTACTACCACCATGGAGACAAGTCCGGTACATTTACTAGAGAAGTATCAAGCTAACTACCACATGCAGTTGTTGTTGTTCAAGATGTGTCAACTCCGAATAGAAGCAGCTTGGGGCAAAGCTATTTGCGCAGTCTGCAGGAAACATCACGCTGTTGTTTACTACCACCATGGAGACAAGTCCGGTACATTTACTAGAGAAGTATCAAGCTAACTACCACATGCAGTTGTTGTTGTTCAAGATGTGTCAACTCCGAATAGAAGCAGCTTGGGGCAAAGCTATTTGCGCAGTCTGCAGGAAACATCACGCTGTTGTTTACTACCACGATGGAGACAAGTCCGGTACATTTACTGAAAAACAGATTTTCTACGAGGTATTAATGTCGCTCTTCACATTGCAACTGTAAACAATAATTGTTATTTTATAAAGAAGATGACGAAAACTACATAACAGTATTGTTGTACTTGTCAACTTGTTTACACAGTGTTTATAGTTTACTCTTAATTTTTCAAAACATATTAGGGAATTCCTCTGATCCATCTCCATTTCCTCCTGCTTATCTTCATAATAAAAGCAATATTACACTAACGTAACTGAAATAATAAATGCAAAGTGCCTTTTCTCTCAGATAGATAATATGTTTTATATCAATGAAATACAGATTTAATATTTATATTTAAATCTCAATGCTTCATATAAACGATTTTATGCTAAATTACAAAGTTTAATCTTATTTACCAACAACTAAAAACGACACCTATTGTTATAAAAACATCTTGGATGGATTCAACTTAAAATTTAAAAGTAGAAGTTTGTCTCATCGCAAAAGCAAAGATAAAATTACTCAGTTTCATATGTTATGTACAATATTGGAAACAGAACAATATTTCAGACAATAATATAAAAGTTTAAAGAGCATAAAATATGAAATTCTTGGCTTACTTTATAAAGTTATTAAATTGTTCCAGTGTAATCGACACAATATTTCTAACATTGGAGAGCAATGTCTTAGAAATTCCGGAAGTGTTACGGAAATGAATGAGTATTAAGAAAAATAAAAGTTTTATATAAACTTATTAAGATATCTCATCAAATGGAAGACACTTCCTACTATATCTATTTATATATTGTTCATTTTGAAAGTCACATCTTCTGGCTGTTAAATAAAATCATTTCTTTTTGGAATACGAATTTCATGGAAATATTTAATTTGGAATGCAATTTAATTCCTAAAATATATCCTTAAAATAGTTAATGTTTTGGTTTTATAATCTATACAGTTTATCTTTGAGGCAACAACAACAATGTATGGTGCTCATAATGTATTAATTACAAAAAAATAGTTTTAGTATTGAATAGTACTAAAAACCTAATAATACGAGTGGACAATTTAAGAGAGTGGTGTCCTTTATAGGTTTGCCAACAAGCCCATAAGAATATTATTAAAAGGATAAATATTTTGCAAAAATAGTTTTTACAGTACACGATGTAGATTACTGAATTGTTAAGGGCACATGCGGAATTTGAAACCACACTATTTCTAACACAGACCCTCCCCATATATTGGGTCCCTCAAAATATACTTCTTCAACATCTGGAATTCTAGGGTAGGACAGTTCATCAAATAGTTGTGATTACACTTATATCGTTATTTGCTCGCTTGTGAGAATATGTGCCTGTTATGAATAGCTAAAAACTTATATGGGAAAAAACAGACGTTTGAAAGTGTTAAAATATAGACACTGATAAGCTCACCAACAACACAAGTGATATCCAACAGATGAGACCGGAGTGAGATGGTTCATGATGGTTCCGCGTACACTCGGACTGGCACAGTGACCGGCACAGAACACCAACACTGACTGTGACTGGCTTAACCACTTTTACTTTCCTTCAGCCTTGCCGGTGCCGTAATCGAGACTCAGACACGGCACGGCACGGCTTGTCTGTCACTGGGTCACGCGTCCACAGGAAGTCGTCATGCGTTACCAATCCCGGCCCCTAGGCCCCGGATTCCCGCGCTCTGCGATTGTCGGTGCTGTAAAGGTGAGGGAAACCCGATACGAAGAAATTTCCCAATTCTTCGTGGTTACATTGCCGGTTCCAGTGCACTCTATTTTGAGGTCGGTTCATTAAATTGCTTCGTTGTGTGTTATAAAGACGTCCTTGATGATAATCGACATATCATTTTGGAAATGGAGATGTTTCAAATCACTTGGTAAACTCACGAGGTCCAGGAGCTGGAGACCAGAAAATCTAAGAAGAGCTTAAAAAATTTTGGTCCTGCGGGCTAACCAGCACGTAACCAGAATTTTATCATGCGCTCTATTCCATGAAATTTTATTTTATTACTGCTCTTATATTCTGTGTAATTTTTGTGTTCTCTTAGGGACAAAAAGATTAGAAATTGCACCTAGTCCTATAAAGACATTTGCACTGGTTCCGGAGTGATAGGATATTCTGGATGGGTAAGGTTGGATGGGTAGGGGCCGCTTCCTGTCGAGATCCACGAGGAAGAATTTAGGGCACTAATCTCAAGTCATGACCCGTAGGAAGAAGAGGAAAGCCAGCTCTGAACCAGCCTCTCTAGTCAAAGCACGTCCTTATGTCTAGGTAGTCAAAGGTTCTTGCTCTTAGACAAGAACCCCACCAACTCCAAGAGTCATCTCCTAAAGCAGTAGATTAAACCTATCGAATTTCCCTTGCACCCCAGAATCTCGACATTTGCGGTTAGTGATATGCTGCTGCTCCTGGACATCATAAGGTTGTCCAGATTTAAGTGACACGTCGGTTTTTGCTGTGCCTAATGTGGGTTCAACTGGAAGGTATAAACCAGCCAAAAGTGAACCTTTCTGGGTTCCTACTGTACATTTAGGAAGTACATTATTTGACTATTGCTTGAATGAAAGGACTGAGAAAGGTTAATTCAGTGCGTGTTCCTCACGAAACACCTTTTTCCATGTAGTGTCGTTTTTTAATCCAATATTCTTTAAAGGTCTCTCAAAACGGGCTTAAGTATAATTCGAATAACTCGAATTAAATATGCATTCTAAGTATATTCAAAGACGTGAGAAAATTCTTTCCTGGTATAATGACGAAGTGTATTCTTAAATACATATAGAAACTAGAGTGACGTGCACACTGCCTCAGGAAATATTAGGATGCTCCAGTAATTTATTTAAGCGTATTTGTTACCGCAATCTGATTCCGGAAATAAACGCGACGACATTTCTTTGATCTTGTCGTGACATGTTTACCGCGTAAGCTCTGACAAAAGGCTTTTTTGCAGGAATACAATTAGACGATCAGCAGTCTATAGGACTAGTAGGAATTATAAAATAACCAAATAGAGAATATAATTAATTTCAACGAGCATAGTTAGAGTTTTGTACAAATTTAAAATAAATCTCCACCTACCATAGTTGAAATTAAAAACGTTCTTAACAGTAAGTATGGTTATTATATTTTACGTTGAATGAGAAGTTACATTACATAAGGTAATTGAAAATAAATAAATGTAAAAGCTAACGATAAGGATACAATCATATACAGAATCCATGAAAACAGGTTGGGATAACTATAAATATTAGATTTGCACACATATGTAAAATATTACGAGTAGATAACTTAGTTTTGGTGGAAATAGTTGGTTCAATGCGAATATTGAGCTAAGCTCCAGTTCACCTTCCTATTAGTGCAGGTACACTCAATTATTATATGAACATGTTAGCAGTCTTTAATTTGTTTAATTAAGTACCATATTTGAAATAATATTTTTTTTATTTTGTAGGGCAACAGTAGTAAAATATGTTAAACTGGTTTAAAATCACCAAAATCTTCCTAACACTAGAACAAATGTAAAGGACCGAAGTTGAAAATTCATGAGTTAACAACTACCCGAGTTATCTGATTATTTTACAGCAAATTACATACTATATTAAGATGCTATATTTTGACGTTGGATTTCAAAGATATATTACAATGTTTACAGTTCAGTTACTAGATTTACAGCAATTGTATAATATAATGTAGTGTGGTCGTCTGTGTCTAGGTTCACGTGAGCTCAAAGGGAGAAACTGCTCGATTGCCACAAACTATTTATGTGGTCTCCAATTTTATGACAGCATTTTTAGTTCCCAAAGGAAAATTTTCAGTTGAACTTTTTGGAATAGAACATCTCACTAGGGACAATGGAGACATGTTCATGTCTTGGTAAACTTATTTCTGCCCTTGTTGACTTCTTTACCGGAACTTGACAGTCTTCAGGAGTCTGATCACAGGTTCTCTGAGACGTTTCTCAAAGGGAGTTATATTTATTGTGGCTACTCAATTTCAGTGAGAATCTCGCTTCAATGTAGTGTATTAATTATTGATTTATAGTTTGTGTCTTTTATTAATATATTAATATTTGATTCTTATTTTTGTAATAAGTTTAGTACTCCACGTTAATTAACAGTTTATTAGTGACCTATTTATTCTACTTCAATTTGTTTTAGTGGTGTTGTGTATCTAGCTAACATGGTGGAAATGGATAATAAGTGTTTTCTCTTTTAAAAGAATACCATTTGTTTGTAGATAGCGCTGTTTTATATGTTTATATGCAACAGTCAACATACTATTATTATACAATTATATAATTTCCTTATTCTTTTACCAATTTATGTATGCTCAAAAGGTTTCATCATTACGTAATTGTAATGAAACATTTATACTATAAGTAATTTTTAAATGGTATGTGTGGTAAAATAAATATATAAACAAGACAGGAGTAGGCTACACGTCGCAATATTCACAGGCTTAAAGGTTCTCAGCGAATAGCCAACAATACAAACACGGAATAAACGGCAAGTCTCAATATGGACAATGTCTTGTCACAGTAAACTTGCTCTAAATCAGTTATTTATTATTCGATTTAAATAATTTTTATATCATTACATTTGTGTTAAAATCCTCTAAAAACTGTTATGCTTGTAATTCTTAAGAAATATTCTTAAGGTTTTTAAGATAATCAAAGTTTAAAACTTTTAAAGGCCACTATTTTGAAAATACTAAATTTAATTTCATAATATATTTTTCAGTGACTGGCGTTGTCATCATAAACATTTGAGCCAAATTTGGTATAGTTTTGTTAATTAATTTTTAAGATATTAAATATTTTAACTGTATTATGTTTTAATTTTAAAACACATACATACAGACAGATGGAAACTAAACATTGGAGATCCATGTTCATATGGTGAAATATGTTTGTCTTGAATTGAGCAATACTATGGTATACCTTTGTCCAAAGAGTTACGAGACACCGTGTATACAGGGTGATTTGGGTAGTGTTGCCCGCACATTCTGAGCATATTGTAGTATTATAAAATAAATGAAAACACTTCATATAAACATAGGTCCGGAAATGCTTTGTTACTGCGTAACGGCCAACAAAAGATTTCTCCCACCCTAGGTTAAATGATCATTTGCTGAGAGTTTGGGAAGAGAGATTTAGAGACGAATTTAGTTTTTTCTAATGGATTTTTACATGATAATTTGCATAAAGTTTGTTCCATAACTGTATCTCCCTTATTGTTTAAAATGTACTATGAAAGCACATAAAAGAGCATTAGAATAACGATTTCTTATGTTTCACATACAATTAACTTGTTAAATAGGTACTGAAAATATAAATTTTAACTGAGAAACTTGCAGAAAATTTAATATTGAAGAAAATTATACAATATTCATATTACATATTAATTACAATAAGGCATTACAATGAAATAATAGTTTTTAAAACCAAATTTGACTAACAAACTTTACCGTGCAAGAAATACACATTTTGCAGTGGAATAAATGTTTAGTTAATTCCGCAATTTAATAACAAACTCTGCTGGTAAATTAAATTAAATACTGGAAAATTGCCTTATTGTACATTATTCTTTTCAGTATTAAATTTTCTTTAAGTTGCTCTCTAAAAAACTTATGTTTTTTTTTTACCTATTTAACAAATTAATTGTACGTTAAACATAAAAAACCGTATTTCGAAACTCCTAACAAGTGAAGTGTTGGTAATAAAATTTGGTTTTTAAAACTATTATTTCATTGTTAATCTCCTTATTGTACATAATTTTCTTCAATATTAAATTTTCTGGAAGTTTCTCTGTAAAAATGTATTTTTTTCTTACCTATTTAACAAATAAATTGTATGTTGAACATAAAAACATCTTTGTTCTAATACTCTTTTTTGTGTTTTCATAGTACAATAAGAGAGATAGAGTTATGGAACAGACTTTATTCAATTTATCTTGTCAAAAACCATTAGAAAAAACTGCTTTCGCCTCTAAATCCCTCTTCCCAAACTCCCAGCAAATGATCATTTGACCTCGGGTACTAAATTTTGGATGAAATCTTTTGTTGGCCGTTACTCAGTAACAAAGCATTTACCGGACCTATGTTATATGTAAAATTTTTCATTATTTTTTATAGTACAATAAGCTCAGAAAGTGCCGGTACCACTACCCGTATCACCCTGTATATACAGGATAATTTTAAACTTGAGCGGTGAAGCAATAAGTGAGTGCCGACACGACTAGGCAGCGCTGCGGCGCGGCAAGGCTCAGTGGCCGGTTACATAACGCGTTATGTCTGCGGACTTCCCTGCGATGTTCAGAGTACTTAGTTGTAATTAATAACTGTTGCGTAAACCTCTCAGAGAGCTTCCACCACTCGCCACAACTTAGTGCAAAGATCCGGACCGTCGCTTCACCTGCTCATCAAATTAAACGACGCTGATCGTTGAATCGAACGATGAGGAAACTACAGCACAAAATCGCAACATCATTAGTCCTTCCAGTTCAGTCGCACGAAATAGGTGATTTTGAGACGAATTGCCTAAAAATACAACATTTCAGCTACGTTTTTCTGACACATTTTTATCTAGGCGTATAAATACCGGAAGCTACGAATAGAAAGAACTGAACCCGCAATTTTGTAGCAGAATGGCGTACCAAGCTTGTCAATGAACATAGCCAAGGTATTTATAGATGAGATGGATGTTCGTTACAAGTTTGAACTTGTTTTAACACCTCTTTTACCTGCTTTTCTTGGTTGACGAAAAATGTTGATGGAATTTCCACGTATTAGGTATCTACATTTTTTGTTGTATAGTAGCGTACAATGCACGATTTCACGAATGCTTCGCCTTACCGTAAGCGAGCATTTGCAAGCAAACAAGTGTGGGGGCTCTCAGGCAGGTGGATTCCTGAAGGCACATTAACTAAAAGACACCACCTCCTTTTCTTAGACCTGCCTGGAAATGATGTGTTCAAAGTACTTCGGCTTAAGCCTTTTATATGAGCCTTATTCAAGCTCTCATCTGGTTACCATATTTCCTAGATTAGTTGTTCACGATCTGGAGTCACCTTTTTTGCCCTTTGGATTTTCTTCACATGTTTGGCCACCATATTCCAGCATTCTTGTCCTCGGAGCATAACTCCAGTGATAGTCTTTGGTTGCAAGATCTTCTTCCTGCAGCTACGTAATCAGCTCTCTTCTTTTTTCTATCCATCTTCTGTGCCTAAAGAAGGTATGTTTCTCGTCATCCCGAGGGGAATCTCCAAAAATGCAAGCGGCCAACTCCTGTTTCCCTATCCTGTGCAAGTACGATCCAAAATAACCGTGGCCCGTCAAGAACTGACTGAGGAAGAAGCCCACCTCGCCGTGCTTTCTCTCCATCCACTCTGTGATGTTAACCTCTAAACGTTTTCGTCCCACTTCTGTGGGATTCAGCATCCCAGCGAACTTGCCAACACCACTTTTGCAACATGTTCTGCTTCCTCGTCTCCAACGCCCTCCTACCAGCAGCGGCTGTAGATAGATACTCTGGAGCACTTCTGGATACACGTCCACAGTCACTTTCAGCACTTCACCGGATATGCCATCTGCTCCTGGAACTTTATTGTTCCGGAATGTTCCTACAGTTTTCTTTAATTCTTCCTCTATAAACAGTAGCATTCTCCTGAACCGTAGCCACAGCACATCCAAATGTCACATAGAATCGATATCTTAATAACCGTTTAGGTGTAAAAATATTGTTTATAAGACAATTTTAGGAAATGATATATGCATTAAAAGCACTTTTTACCTTTTTCGGTCTATAAATAACGAAGTTGGGATTAAATATGAACGCCCGGAAGTAGATTACATGAGCTGGAAAGTCGACGCTTTTGAACAAAGTAGGTTTGAAAAACTTACATGTATATTTTCTTAATCTTAGTAACGTGTTAAACACTACTGTTACATCGTAAATACACTAGACAAAAAAGTTACTTTAGGCGTAGGTTAAATATCTATTCTCTATTGGGACAACACAAACTCAACTATGGCACTGGAGATATCTTAGACAGGAATTAGATTACAGGAGTTAAAAAGTAGACGCTTTGGAACGAAGTAGCTTTTTGAAACATACATGTTTATTTTCTTGATTCTTGATTCTTTTTAATCCTTTAATAAAAGGATTAAAAAATTGATTAATCTTTTCTAAGTAACAAAGCCGTAGTATAATTTTGTCCTGGAAGAAAATTACTCTTCTTTTATACATTATAATTATTATAACCTTTACTTTATTACATTGTACCTTACCTTACATTCACTTAAAAAAAGCATTACGTAAAAACAGATTATAACACAAATTATGCTGAATAAACGTCAAAAAGAATTAATTTACTTATTAAAAACAAATTAAATTTAACAATGTCAAATGCTAAAACATAAGAACAACGAGATACGGAACAACAATTCATAATGTGTTTGTAAGATAATTAGTGAGATTTATTCCAGAACTTTTGTTTCTTATTTCAATTAGTATAACCCCGTATTTTAAATTTTATAATATAATGACAATGAAAATGAAGTAATTATTTGAAAATGCAAGATTGTAGTGAAGAAAATGATACTGATCAAATTATTGAAACTAATATTAACGATGTATTAAAAATGTATAAATATTTACTACTTCAATATTTAGAAGTAAGTGTTCATTGTTAATTATATGAAATTAAAAAAATATTACATAATATGTATAAAATTAATAGAATATATATATAACTTTTTTATGCAAAAGATTTCAGTGTCCCATAGTATTTAAAAGTATAAAAAATATCTATTTCAGAATATTGACAGTTTGTTATAAGGAGTTAGTTAGGCCATAAGTAAACGATTTTTACAGAACTAGGTTTCCGAGACCGGGACAACAAGGAAAACTCAACTGTCGCAACGGAAATATAATTAATTATTAACTAAGTTGTTTCTAAACATGCTTTCAAAAGAAACTTTATAAATTTAGGAATGGGAGGTGGATTTCTGAGATTCATATACGGTGAACTTATGTACCCCCGTTACAAAATCTACCTAAAAGCCCTTTATTGCTACTGCACAATCCATTCGAATATTAAGCTAATGGTTATATCAATTCTACTGTTGACAACAACACATATTTCCTGACCGAATGTACACATATTTAAGTCTCCAGTTAGAACGAGTGTAACTGAGTTAAAATAGATTGCACCGCTTGTAGACTAACTGGAGGGGAAAATTAAAACAGCGCTCATTCCGCCAGTAATAGGATTATGAGAGGGACGTATCTCTCGAATTCCGTTGCTCGCTGTTTTGATGAGATGGATTCTTACTATAACAAGATGTGTATTTATGTGTATCTGCAGTCACATATATAAAGTAATTTACCTGTAAGGATCGATTTTACAAAATAACAAATTTTATTGCTTTTTTTACCCAGAAATCAGTTTAATTATGGTTTTTGAGGTTTAGCGAGGCTAATCACTTGAGGGGTTGGGAAATTTCATTTCTGCCTACCTATATGTCTATCTGTCCGCAAGTTTTCTTGAAAAAGAACTGACTTGACAGCTTCATTTCTATATAGGAAACACTGGTTTTTGATGAAGAAGGCATTCCATGGGATTTGGCTAGTAGTGAATATTAGTGAGTATTTAAAGCTGGCATATGGGAAACCATAATGGCAACGAGAAATACCAGGATAAATGAATTTGAGAACAATCATATGAGATTTTTATTTATATATGAAATCATGTTCAATTTAGTGGAAAGTAAATAATAAAAGTAGATGAACATATTTGATTTCAGTGCATTCTTGATTTTAATACTTTTCCAAGCTCATTGACCTTTATTATTTGAACATTGCTTTTCAACATAATTTAATGTTTGAAGGTTATTTTTGACGATGGAAGGATTGTGAAGGAAACAGGACTTTTAAATAAACAAATCTTACCAAAGCGTTGTGGCACGCCTAGGTCAGGAATCACAACCACAACAAGATGACAAACAACAGTTTGTAATTATGTATTAGGTTAGTTCTTTACCGGAAGAAGAGATCAGATTGCAGATCTCGAAACGTAGTGTTACTGATTTCTTGTTTCACTGAACGATGGCAAATGTCCGGAAAATCCTGTTTCCTTCATAATTTAATGAGCAAAATTTTGAGTGTATCGTTTGACAAGAATTCATTTCTACATAGATAATAATGAGTTCAATGGTATGCCCAACCATGAAAGTTTGCTGATATTCATTGAAGCCTATAACTCTGAAGGCTGACACAGTTTATATTTTGTCTGACTAGAAGATTTACAAATTTCTTTTCTGTACAATCGTTTGTCTGTATAACTTTCTGCAGGACATATAGAAAATGAAATAGGGTATAGAATTTAAATTTTGAATGAAACTTCCGCAAAACCTGATACATGATATGCAGTGTGTGTTAAGTTCATTGTTTTATTCTGTTTGTCTTCAACACACAATGCTATCGCAAAAAGAACAACATAATTTTTCTAAAGATCAACCACTCATAGAGGTTGAAATAGTGTTCCAACCCTATAAGAACTATATTTTTTTTTCATCTTCGAAATGGCCTTAAAACGGTTAAATTTGATATATATTCCTTATGGCTTAAACTGGAAATACCTTAGACCGGAAGTAGGTTACAATGGTCGGAGTAGAAACTTTTTAAATAAAGTAGACTTTCGCCTTCTTATATACTTTCTTAATCGGGACAACGATAAAACGATACTTCGGTAAAGTGAATAACTTAGACAGGAAGACAATTGCAAGACCTAAAAGTAGCCACTTTTAGACTGAAGTAGGCTTCTCAGACGAATTTGTATACATATTTTTGTATCGTGGCAACAAGACAAACTTTACTGTAATGTTTTATATATATATATATATATATATATATATATATATATATATATATATATATATATATTATTGATGTGAATTAGCAATGCTTCTTCACACGCTAAACCTGAAATGATGGCCTGTGACAGGGCGTTTTATTTAGCTTTTTAACCTCTTAGAAATGAGCAATGAACATACGTAACATAATTACATGTGTACTTCTGACAAAATAGTATTATGGGGCTGCATAATGTTACATCATAAGTGCTTTCACTATGATTTACACAATGGACTTAGTATTCCTCTACTCTGGCCTAAAACCCTTCAAGTGTTACTGAAGTTTTTGGAAACATTGATTAAAATATGTTGAAATTTTGCAGAGATATGTTTATTTCATTTGTACTCGTAGTAACTGTTTAACTTATCGACTTCAGGAGCCCCTCATTGCTCTTTAAACTTTAAACTAAGTCCAAATATTATGAAGTGGAATATATCACAGTGACTATCACTATTTTCAGAAGTGTTTATAAAACCATTTTTAAATGTCATGTCTAAGATACACCTGCTATTCAATAGGAAATCCCGTGAATAGCCACGGGTAACTGCTAGTACTGATATAAACTGTTACTATTACAAAAATGATTTGAAAACACCCTTTTTTGTTTGCATCATACGTAACTCAAATTTAGATTTACAGTTAGGACTCTCACGATTTACACCGTTCGCAAACACGCCCGATACGGCATTTTGAAGACTAGTAAGATATGAAGAGATTGAGAGTAAAACCCAGGAAATTGAGGAATCTGAAGAATAAAGAGGCTTAGAATGAATAAAAACGTATTTCAGAGGCTAAAGAAACAGAAATAAAAGAAAATTAATACAATTTCAAAGGCTGTGAAAAAATTACGAAAAGGAAATCCAATGCATGCAGTGTCCAAGAACGCGTGTATATTTGGTCGTTCGACACCAGATACTAAGTAGATCTAAAAATTGGTGATAAGAGACAGGGTTATACTGTTGAGTTACCCCACATTTGACTTCTTTAAATTCTGTCATTGAGGGGAATCGTAACAAGTGGTATAACAAGGCGTTTTATACACGTAACGTAGGTGGGAAGGGTTGATTCAATATGGATTTTGAGTTTGTTGTAGCCAAATGAGACCATGAGAGTACCTTTTTACCTATATTACGCTAAATTTTGTAGTCCACGTGTCTCTAATGTGGAAACTATGTAAATTGTTAGAGAAAGATCGAAAATTAAAGTAAAATTTTTGTGCACTCAATTGTGCACCTTATGAGACAATGAGAATACCTCTTCACCTGGGTTACACTATATTTTTAAATCTTCAGTTAAGGTATCTTGATGTCGAAACGATGTGGGTAGTTCATTTTGAGCTTCTTCGCCGCCGAATGTTTTGGATCTCTTCAGACCAACATGACTCCAAATTCCAGGAGTCAAGTTTGTGATAGCGCTTAGGTTTCAGACGCTGCACTAAGAGGAATGTGAAATACCTACGCTATGTGTGGGATTGGCTCATAATTAAAGTAACAATTTTTTTACAGATACATAAATTTAAAAAACCTAAGGAACGTTAGGAACGGATATAATTTCAATGGGTGGCATCTGATACATTTTGCTGTACAGCGGAACTCCGCTCTGAAGGGCGAGGTAAATAATGAGATTACAGTTGCAGTATGAGAAGCTGTACGATCCTTGGCACAGTTGCACGTGTTCATGTCTTGTATCTGTGTTGAGTTTGACCTTTCACACTTACAAGATAAATGAGATTCCGAGAAGTTAATAGTGAACCTTCTTTGTTGTTCTATTGTTTCAGCAAATAAGCTACGTACGACTGCTTTTATAGGTTTCACTTTAGAATAAATTTAATCTCCTTCTATTTGTGTTCCTTCATAGCAATTAATAATGTTATAAAACTATTTAAACGGCTTAATAAAGTAAATGAAATTCTTTTACTATTGTGTATCGGACCCATTAAAGTACGTTTTGAAGTAAAACAAGTATACGATTAGAATGTAACACACATATTGGGATTTTTCAGATAATAGGCATAAAAAGTGCATCAAATACAATTAAGATACAGTTTTAAGTTGTTTCAGCTTTAAGTAAAAATTGTCCTTCCGACTCATTCAGAAGAATTAGATAGGTTTTGTGACAAATGAAATGTTATTTATTTATTTCCATTGGGATAGAAATATACTGATTTATAAATAACGGTGTGAGTTTCTTCAAAGTTCTAATGGCTGCCGTATTAAAATAAAGTGACCAATGAACTTATTCGAGATATTTTAGAGATACATTCTTGTACTTTTGAAGTTTTAACTTTTTCAGCTTTCTCATCACCAGTTATTATTAGTGATAGGAAAACTCTTATGGGATTCAGAAGTAATAGTCATATCGAAAACTCCACTCTTGAATGAAATAGCACACAAAATACAAATTACAATCATTTTAATTAATATTTTACACTGTTCCTCACTATTGGATAGAAAAAATGTTTTTTTTTTTATTTAATGAGTGTATTTTAAAATTAATTGAAATGTAATGTATGGTAAACAAATTTTGATGGGAATAGTACAAATTCGTTACTGATGTGATATTTGATTCCATTTAATCAGGTCCTATTTTTGACAGGTTTTAGTACAGAGAGGGATAAATAAATAAAATTATAAACGAATAAAATTATATAAGGTAAAAAATCAAGTCATTGAGGGCAAAAATAGCTACAATCAACGATACTTACATTAGTTCTTGACCATCTCTTGTTGAATCAGCGTTTTATAAAAGTATTATATTAACAATTGTAAGAGGCACATTTACCCAACACAAAACATTCATTTTTAATAGTAAAATATTTAATTTGATGATATGAAGTCTTATGACTTGTAAGTGATGATTTGTCTTGTCAGATATACAAAATAATGTTAGTACAGCTTTACTACCCATTTTTTGGTGGAAGGATTATGAGAAAATCGTAAATAATATGTGTATTTGTTAGCAGCATAACCCTTTTTCTAGAGCAAATATTTTTGCTAGAGCATTGTCTCAGTCAATGTCATCAGCACAACTGATGTTACTGACACGATCTCTAACTTACTTTTTCGATATCTATCGTAGTGCACTCAATTGTGCACCTGATGAGACAATGAGAATTCCAATTCACCTGGATTACGCCACACTTTTTATTTTGTAGTCTAGGGTCTCTCATGTCGAAACGATGTAAACTATTCGTTTGAGGTTCTTCGTCATCGACTATATTTCGATCTTTTCCGGATTCCAGGAGTCAATTATGGCATCAGATGCCAGACGCTGTATTAAAAGGAAGGTGAACTGTTAATAACTGGCTAAAAAAATAATTATTAAAACACGTGAAATATGTAAGTAGCTATAAAACTACCTGAAAATTGATTCTAAGTAACATAGCAAATAGACACAACAATCTGATTTTAATTCTTTTAGGATTTTTTTGTTAATGGCCTGCTAAAGCAAGTAGCTAAACTAGAGCAGTACATACTACACTAAATGTATGCATTGCTTTTCAGAAACATCAAACAGTGTTTAGAAAGTGTCACTAATTCACAGTGAGTAAACCGCTTTGGGTCTGATTACAGTCGCAGTCCCGGGCGAGATGGGGTGAAGAGGCGGAGCGTGGGCTCAAGCTTGAGTGAAAGCACGGCCGCGGTCAAAGCTAACCCTACCATTGTGCAACTATCGGCCGAAGGCGAGCGCTTGCACAAGCTCCTGTTTACACCTTCCTGCCTGTATTTGCGCTCCTTCCTTTTGTTTGTACAGTGAGTTCAACTCTCGCTGTGTTTCGGCAAACAAAGGTTTGTGCCAAAGTTTAGTTTGCCTGTTTTATTGTTCAGCCCGTGCAGTGATCTCGGGTTGTTTTCGAAACTAAAACATACACGGAGCTTTATCAAACAGAGTTAATTATTTAGCCGCACATGCCTTTTTACTGTTAGCTTTGCAATGTGCTGCCCTTTAGTTGGTTTATTAAATATGTAGTATGTGTGTGTCCCGCAATTCGCGATTGTGCTCTTATAGTGGATAAAATTTCAAAAATATTATTCATGATAACCATATCACTAGTCTTAAATTTTATGAAAAGCAAGCAGCCCGAAATCGTAAGATATCTGAACTTCTATGATATATGAAATCGTATGATATCTGAACTTCTATGATATCTGAACTACTATGATATCTGAAATCGTATGATATCTGAACTACTATGATATCTGAAATCGTATGATATCTGAACTACTATGATATATGAAATCGTATGATATCTGAAATCGTATGACATCTGAAATCGTATGACATCTGAAATCGTATGATATCTGAACTTCTATGATATCTGAAATCGTATGATATCTGAACTACTATGATATATGAAATCGTATGATATCTGAAATCGTATGACATCTGAAATCGTATGACATCTGAAATCGTATGATATCTGAACTTCTATGATATCTGAAATCGTATGATATCTGAACTACTATGATATATGAAATCGTATGATATCTGAAATCGTATGACATCTGAAATCGTATGATATCTGAACTACTATGATATCTGAAATCGTATGATATCTGAACTACTATGATATCTGAAATCGTATGATATCTGAAATCGTATGACATTTGAAATCGTATGACATCTGAAATCGTATGATATCTGAACTACTATGATATCTGAAATCGTATGATATCTGAACTTCTATGATATCTGAAATCGTATGATATCTGAACTTACTATGATATCTGAAATCGTATGATATCTGAACTACTATGATATATGAAATCGTATGATATCTGAAATTGTGTGATATCTGAAATTGTGTGATATCTGAAATTGTATGATATATGAACTTCTACGGTATCTGAAATTGTATGATATCTGTTGCCCATATTTACTATGTTTAGTAAATAGTAGATATACCTATATTCAGTAACAACTTCTAGAAATGTTCGTTTCTTCTTACTTTCATTCAAGCCAAAAAACGAAGATAACTCCCACATTTCAAATTAGAAATTTATAGTCCGGTATATTGTAATATAATTTAGAAATTGTCTTCGGTTCACCAACAATTAAATCCTACTAATATTACTAATAAGTAAGTTTGGACTTCAATTTAGTTTTGCAAAAAGACTAAAAAACGGAAGAAAACGGTTCAAAGAGGAAAATCACGATACTGCTTGAGTTGTAATTCTGTAGGAACTCGTTGTTTGAAAAATGGAGTGATAAACACGGTTCAAAATTACTACAGTTCTTTACCTTATATTTATTTAAATGTCCCATTTATACAGGGAAAGGAATGGCAGCTAGCTTGTCTTGAAAATAATACTTTGTATTTTAACCCATCCAGTAGTTAGTGTTGTGTACAAAGTTAAAAACACGTGAAATAGCAAATTTTAGTTGAAGAATACTTTAAATATATATGGTTATTAAATATATTATTGTTTTATTATTATTTATTTTATTTTATTAATCATATATATATTTATATTATTTTATTATTATTATTTATAACTAATTATGTTATTAGATTGTATTAAAATCATTATATTTTACAAAATATTAAATATAATGCATACTTTATGGCATACCCCTAATAATAACGAATCAGCTATTGTCTAACTTTGACAACTTGTGTCATTAGTAGGATTGGTTAGTGTTGTTCTGAACTGAATAGCTTCCATTCAGACCTTCCTGGATGCAATCTCTACACTACCACAAATTAATACGCTGAAGTACGCTATGCTATTCCTGGTAATGTTGCAATCCATTTTCCCCGAATAATGTGACTCCTATTCAGGCCAGCGCTCAGTAGCTTTTAAATTATAACCTAATGAAATTTCACCTGATTGCAAGGTATTTTGCGAACATATTGCTGATATCCGATATCAGAGCATAACAGGCCAATTAATTAAGAAATCCGCGTTTTCAAACACCACGATAAAAAACAATATTTTTAGATTATTATTGACGATGGATGATTTGAAAGGATGACAGGATTCTGTATCTATTCTTGTAACACAATCGGATAACGACACCTAATGTCCAATCAAAACATTTCCAAATTATAATTAGTTAAGATTACATTTTTCATAAAATATATATTGTAGTGAGATTACAATGTTATGGAACTCGATCGTTGATGTTAACCAATTAAAAATAATTCTAGAAAAAAATTATGTTATATGTTAAACATTTTGGTTTATTATTAGCTTTGCAGTTTTATGCTAATGTTTTATTTACTCTATAAGTGTGTACTGTAGTCTAAGCAATGTCATATAATGTTATTATTGTTTCTTAATTGGTTTTATGTATACAAAACATTTATTTCTGATTCTGAGGGAGAGTTTAATTTCTATATGTTGCATTTAAATACATTGTATTCTTAGAATTTAGGAATGCATTATAATATCAAGTTTGTTCAGTAGTTATGATTAATTTTTTAATTTGTATTTTATTCTCCCGAGTTAAATATAGGCTGCGCTATTGGAGTGCAGAGTGGACTAATGTTAAAATTATTTTACTACTATTTAAGTCTTTTAAATGTTTTAATTTTGTAAGGGCTTTTACTATTTCACTGAGCCAAAATTACTAGAAAATGTGGTCAGCTAATTTCCAAAAATTGCTGTTTTGTTTGATTGTTTTAGTTGTTGAAAATAAAGTCATTATTATTATTATCATATTATGCGGGATTCACTAAACATTCATCTAAAAAATCAAGGAAAGTTGGTTGACCGTCTATAGCTACAGAACTAACCCTTACACAAGTGTCAATCCTGGGTTAAGGTGTGGCAAAACATGTAATACCTCAGGTCTCCATTCGATTTTACAGTATGTGTGCTAATAAATATATTTTCTGCGGTTTAACAATATAAACCTATGTACATAATTAATTTAGTTGCAATTAAAACGAAAACAATTAAAGCTGCAAACATTACTTGCAATCATAGAAATAACCATCATATTTATTTAGTATATTTTTACAAAGGAAATAAGCCAATTATTTCCGTCCAAAGCATCACATTTCTTTTGGTTTACAAAATCTGTGTCGGCATTCGTAGGCTATATTTGCGCATCCACTTTTGTGTAACTGTATGCATACCACATACGCTGACACATCTATAATTTTAAAGAATTAAATAAATATTGAACATTAAATTATCATGAGATGAGATTTTTAATCGGATATTCTAGAATAGATAAGAAGTTCTTGGCGAATTCGGTTACAAGCCATTGCAGTATTAGAGACTTTGCGTTTTTCTAATTTGTGAAAAGATCTTGATGGAATACAAAAATTTACTTGATAAACAAATTTAATTTTAGTACGAATGCAAAAACCTCAGTTAAAGTATGTTGGCAGTAGTTGTTTTAGACACTGTGTTTTCACTTAATAATACCTACGTAGGCTATTAACTTTTGCTAACAGTGAAACAATTTTTTCAGCATGTTTACCACCTTTTAAAGGGTTAAAAGAAATTATTTGTTATAAGGATAACCTTCGACGTTTACCTGACTAAAAGCAAAATTAATTGAAAAGTTGCAATTGCAGTGAATGATTTATTTTCAATTGCAGGACACGTGATGAAGTTACTCCAGTTGTAGAAACTCTTGATTGAGTTATTACTGAGCAATGATCACAATCACTGCATTATCATTACAAAACAGGAGAGCCAAGGAGTCAACGCAGTGTGATCGAAGCCGTGATGTAATGTTAGACACGACCTTGACATGAACTCTATAATGGCGTCACTGTATAATGACGCCGCAGACACTAGAACTGTCAGATCTGACTGTACTCACACTGGAACTGGCTCAAGGTCTAACTCACCACCTGACTGTACAAACCCGATACCTATTTCTTTCCTTCGACAACTTTTAATGACGCACAAAAAGAATCTTTATTGATAATGTGAATCTGGGTTAATCGACCATTTCTTATTTCCGTGAAAACATCATAATATTTTTTCACACCTGCTAACTGAATGAACACCGATTAAGTTTATAATTTTATAAATCTACGAATTGTTGACGGTAAGAGTCACGTTTCGAACTCACGGTCAAGAAAATAAAATTCTATAAAAACTGGGTTTTGAACCCAGACGGGAATTCATTTATCCCAAAAACCTCAGGACGATGTCCGAACTTAAAATCAAATCAAATCAGATTTATTGACACCATCGAAAATAAACTTATTTTCTGTGCAAGTCGTATACTCAAAATAATACAGTACATAAAATACTAAAAAAATATAATTTACGTGACGAATTTCATATTTTTTTACGATTAGCAGAAAAAGTACATAAAACGTCTAATCCCAGCGCTTCTGGAAGGCTTTATAAAAGAAAGAGCCTTGATCTCCTCTGCAAAATCAATGGGCTTTGGGAACTTTTGATATTAGGCGGTAAATTGTTAAATTAATTAGGAACAAGATAAAAAAGATATTTTCTAGAAGCAGCAAAGTAAAAGGTTTCAGGAATGGTAAAATCTTTATTTCTGGTTAAATAAGGGTGATTGAGATTATTCAATCTTTTTAAATAATCTTGAAAGATGAGATTAAAGATGAGAACCATGTATGCGTAAGTGCTCCCTACAACCATCGCTAGATCCCAGTCTCCAGACAATTCAGAGCCCCCTTCTGAACAAAAACTCTCGCCATATTTGACTGGATGGTGAACTCCCAAAACGTATATCCATACGTCATCAAAGACTGAAAAATACCGAAATATGCAAAGTTTGAAAGCCTCTCTGGAATCAATAGAAGATATACACCTCAGTGCCAAAATTGAAGAACTTAGTTTTTTACATAAGATATCTACATGAAAACCCAATTAGAGATTACTTTGAATATGAAGACCAAGAAATTTAACAATATAGGACTTTTGAAGACATTCATTCACAATTTGGATATTTGAATCATATCCTGTAAATACATTTACAGTAACATTGTTGTCGACGGCGATCAACTTAGCAGTGATGTCAGTTTTCGAACCAATATACGGCGCAGTGGTTCAGAAAGGTTTATAAATGTACATGGCCGTGGAAGCCGAAGATGTCAGAAGTGTTACTGAGGTGGACGTAGCTCAGGTCTGACAGAACCGCTTCATTAGGGTTGTCAAACAAAGGAACTGTCCAAGGCTCTGATAGTTTACTGAGGGAAGCAATGCCAATATTATGATGAAGGTATTCAAGCCGACTCTATGTCGGATGTACCTCCTTACCTCTACTATAACTCTATGTTTGCATCTATTCAGCTGCATAGTCAAGAGAGGAGTTAATCCCCATATGATTTCATATGGGGATTAAAAATATAACCGCAGAGAAAAACCAACCAAACTACTAATCCACGCAAAAAAAAAAAAATTGTTAACCATCTAATTTATACTTGACAAAATAAAATTATAAATGGGGTTTTCTGGTAGTTTTTTATTGCCTATATGAGTGCAAATTAGTACAGTCCATTGTTTAATAAGCAGAAACTTCTGGTGGCTCCCTTTTTTTAAAATAATGGTTACGCTACTGCATCCACTAAAATGTTTATACTTGTAGGCGCGGTGGCACTTTACATTATTTACCATGTTAGGATGTTTACCATGTTTAATTTGATTGTAAGAAAGCATGAAATATGTTGTAAAATATATTCTTGTAAAAGCGATCAATCTGAACTAGTATTAAGCAAACGAGACCCCAAAACCAAAGTTAAAAATAGGGTAAGTTTTCATAGTTATTCTTTTATCGAGCAGGGAATATAAATCCTTTAAGTATACATGAAGATATTCTAGCCTTTCTTAGATTTTAAAGCTAAGCCAAATGTTTGTACATTTATGTTTTAGATTAAAACATATATTTTTACCAATAAAAATTTTAAAAAGTCAGAATAAAAGAGGTTGAGGTTTCTTGGTTTTTACGGGTTAAAACCAACATGACCACTAATACAGGAGACTCTCAAGTGACATACGTATTGATTAATACCATATACTTTTGTACTGCATCTTGTAAACGCCGGTTGTTAATAAATATAAACTTTCCTATTGTGTTACTACCCATGAATCCTACTTAACTACACATGAATGTAGATTATGCACCGTCAGCCTGCCTATGGCTAACTGCTAAACTGCTACAGGTGTGTACTACGTGTAGCATCTAAATAAAGGAAGGGGCTTTCTTCATATATAAGTGACCTTAGATTGTTTCATAAGTTATACTCCCGCTCTTGTGAATCAATCATTTATAGCTAAAACATTTCGTGATTTAACAGTCACTAATTCGTTAATTTATTAGAAATGCTTTAGATTTTTGTTCCAAGATAAGCCTTACTTTTAAACAGTCGTATTAACTGTTATGACTGCTATAACATTGTATGTTCTTCCAAACTTATGCAAGACCAGGGGAGATGTACGCCCGAAAATTAAAAATTTTTATTTATTTTTTTTATATATTTTTTGTATTGTTTAGTTTGTTCTGATTAAAATGATATATAATACATGCATATACGGATCCTAAATAATATAAAAATTAATATTTTTTCTTGGCAATTTTCTTGCATAAAGCGTCCACGGACGACAACCCACAGCATCAACTTTGCGACATATCATGGTGTAGGTATAAGCAAGCCATTCATTCGGGATGCTAAAACATATGAACATAAAAATTTACTGGACCAGCCCATAATTGATCTGATAAAACCTATATTCAGGGACCTGGCAAAAACTGAGTTGTTATAGTTGTTAGTCTGCACGGCCGCACTCAAAATATTAACGAAAGCTTCAATTCTGTTCTCTGGTCCAGAGTGCCAAAAAATAACTTTGTAGGACTACAAACTCTAAAGTTAGGCACATATGATGCAGTTATTACTTTTAATGAGGGCAGTCAGGGGAGATTAGCAGTCTTAAAAGCGCTTGGGGTCAAAATTGGCAAAAAATTGTGCAAAGTGCCTTAGTGAAATTGATCGAGGTCGGATGATAAAATCAGATATAGCATGTAAAGAGAAGACAAAGCTAGCCAGAAAAAGGACCAGGATGATCAGGAAGAAACTCCTCAAATTGAGAAGGAAAATGATCAAAATTACGAAGCTGGAATGTTTTGAAATGTAAGTAAATATATGTTTATTAATGTTTTCGCGATTTCCCGAAAATCTAATTTTTTTTTACACAAAAGTCCCATTATCTCAGAAAGTAGAAGGCCAATTCATTTCAAATTTTTACAGGTTATTAAGAATGTCTGTTTACACAACCCCTACTAGATTTAGACTTCTAGCTCAACAATAAAAAAATTATTTTAAAATAGTAATCCAAAATTATAAGCAAAAAAATTTACAAATATTTAAAAAATAAAAATAATGCCAAAAAGTTAATGGAATTCAATGAAATTAGTAGGGTGTCTTTAGAATACTATGTTTATTGTAGGGTAAAAATTTCAATTTTTTAACTCTGATACTTTCTGAGATAATGGGTTATATATTAGCATATGTTTAACATTACGGGCTTATGGGCGTACATCTCCCCTTAACCGAGATATAAACAAACGTAAACGATACCTGAGAATACAAAAACCATCATCATTGTTACTTAACAATATTTAGTCGCTGAGATATAACTTCTCTAATTATAAACTGGAACCTTAAAAGATAAATAAATTGCAGGAATGAAATTGTACACTGATGGATTTAAAAATAGACTTATGCTTAGGTTTTCATGAGTAACAGAGAAGGAAAATGTTTGCATACATCAGATCGACTCAAAATGATATGTTAGTCTTGTTTTTATGTTAAAAATTATTGTTCGGGTAAACATTACGGAACATGTCGTATTGTTGCAATACAATTTAGTACTTTAAATGTTATACAACCTTAATTTTTAGGAGGTATTTTAAAATTTATAAGGACAAAAATTACTGTAATTCAATAAAGTCTATAAAATATTTTTGTTTTATTTGACAATGCTTAACGGTAATTTAACCAATTCTTTTGAAAGCGACCCGCTATCTTAAAACATTAAGGGTATCAAACAATTTCCAAACAATTTTCTTTTAAATTGTTTAAAGTTTTTAAAAATAGTTTAGTAGTATGAACACACTTAAAGCCCATATAAAAGTAATGTCCAAAGCGAGCCGTCACCATCTTGAAATTATTAATTGAATTAAATTAGCTACCAAACGGAACCAAAGCATACTATATCCACAAAGTGTAAGCTAGGTCACTTACCAGTTACTGCAGTTGACATGTTCATAAACGCTCATGAATAGAGATTTTAATTGAACAATTTCCAACAAATGTACCTAAGGTATAATTGTGTCAAGCCCAGACACTGTTCACACTACAGACACGTTCAGAGAATTAACGTTTGACACCTCTCTCACTCTATTTTGACACGTCTCTGATGCAATATCAAGTATATTCTTGTCTTTAAACGCAATAATTAAGCTATATTCTCACGATTACTCAGTAACTAACAGCATTGAAAGTCCACGATATAAGTGAGTACAAAAACTATGATGGCACGCCATTATATTTCAGTAACACAGTGTCATAACCCTTTCTAAAATGTCTCTGTTATAAAAATATTTAATCTGCACAAATTATGATAATGGGTATTTATGGTCTTGCAGGTTTCAAATCAAAACTCCACTCTCATCTCCAGAAAGCAAAAGCTTGAAGTCTGAAGGAATGCATTTAACGACCATGTTCACTTAATGTAACATCTATCTGTAATAAAGTAACTGGAAAGCATAACCCTTTTACTGAAGGATTTTTGTAGTAAATTTCCGTTTAACATAACTAACTCTTATTGAAATAAAAATCATATGTTTTAATAAATGCTATTTTCATATTTGTATTAATAATTAAACAGTTTTAAGACGTTCTATTGAACTAGTAATGTATTTCATAAAGCTCCAGTAACAATTTAGTAAAATTTTCTAAGTATATTATTAGGTATCGTGTGTATACTTCATACTTAAAAATCTGAGGTTACGGAAAAATACGATCTAAAAAAAAGCAAATGCTACACTAACAAGCCTACTAAATTTGCGGTATCCTACTTTTATTGCAGTCAAGAACGATAAAATATTGTCTTGCATATTTGAATACTAGTTTTCTTTTGCCAAGTTACATGCGATGAACAGTTTTCTAAACCACTGCTATCTACAAATTCTAATTTTATAACTAGGTCCAAATCCAAATAATTTGTATTTTCAAATTTGATAGGTTTCTACGAGCAATCAAAATTCTTGAGAGGATTTATTGCGTTTCTGCTAGAGTATTTAAAAATTGAATTGTGCAACAGCACAATATGTTCCCTCCAATGGCACAATATGTTCCATGCAACGGCACAATATGTTCCATGCAACGGCACAATATGTTCCAAATATCAAAGTTCGGAACGTATAAACGATTTTTTGGGGATCCAAACCCCCCCCCCCCCCACCCCCCCCCCCCCCCACCCCCCCCCCCCCCCACCCCCCCCCCCCCCCACCCCCCCCCCCCCCCACCCCCCCCCCCCCCCACCCCCATTTACTTTATCCATACACCTCCCATAACAAACCCTCCAGAGCCACTACCTGATGAGGAGACTGTTCTCAGGGAGAATAAACCTGTGTCTTCTCAGAAAAAAATAAATAACAACAAAAAACGAAGAAAGAAAAATAAGAAAAAACATGAATATAGTAAACATGTGACAGCTGAAAAACAAAGCTCAATACAAATCCCTTTCCATGGCGTCACCATATTGGGTGATAGTCACACCCGACATATCGCCGGTTTTGTCGGTAAGCTCACAGGTCCAGGGAACGAAGTGAGTGGTGTCTGTAAACCCGGAGCCGGCCTGCTGCACATTGTCTCGCCATCGAACAGCCCACCATCTGCGAACCACTGCTATGTCCTCATAGCGGGCACCAATGATGTTGCAGCGGGCAAGGAGGAGATAATTTTACAAACACATGGAGGGAATCCTTCAACAACTTAGCTCATCCTCCAAAGTGCTAGTAGCTAACCCTTCCCCACCGCCATGACTTAGCTCCTGACAAACGCAACAAACAGGACGATCAGGATGGTGAATGGCTACATAACGGAACTCTGCAATCGGCATAAGGATGTAAGGGTATTGGAGGTGAACTGCATCCGACGTCCTAACTTTACTGCCCACGGCATGCACCTGAGAATGTGCGGCAAGAGGGTTCTGGCACGACTGATTGCGGGGAGACTGGCCGACTTTGGTTCCTGTGAGAACCATCAACAAATGAACTCGGCAGCACCTTCTCCAGCGGCAGTGCAGCCTGTGGAGCCGATGACTGTTGTGTCCACTCCCTCGAGACCAGTTCCTCTGCCTGAGACGCCAGGACCAGCTCCTTCGAGACTCGCGCTGGTGTCAACTCCAGCATGCGCGATGACACGTACTTGCAACAAGACCTATGCCGAGGCCGTCACCAGCTGTTTCACCTGCCACTTCATCTCCTGTGAATTCTGATAAAGCTGATTGTGTTTTTTTAGGGACCCCACAGACGGCCGACGGACAAAATTGACTGACGCTACCCAACAAATACAGACGAATTCCAAATTTCTCAATCAGGTTCAAATCCGACTGCTTCACACCAAAATGCCCAATCTGCCACTAACAAGCTTGACGAAATTCAATTGATGTGTGAAGAAACGAAAACAGATGTACTTGTTGTAACTGAGAACGGTTTTAATGACAAGAACATCGACCTATGCCAAATTCCAAATTTCACATTGGCTAATTCATATTGCCGACAACTTTCCAAAGGAGGAGGAGTCGCCATTTTTGTCAAACAAAATTATTCATTTTCTCCCTTTTCACTTGTCAAAACTATAGAAAAAGACTTTTGAAGCAGTTGGGATAAAATTCAATTCGAACAGATCAAAATTTACCGTCATCGGAATCTACAGGTCTCCCAATGGCAATGAGGAAAATTTCTTTACAAATTTTGAAGCCCTACTGATGGATTTAACTAACCATGAACAGGGTTATATCCTAATGGGCGATTTTAACATCAATGCGATGGACACTAATCACCCTTCCACCAAACGATTTGTCGACTTGTTAAGATCATTCGACCTTGAGTTGTTGGTCAAAACGCCAACGCGTGTGACACAGTCTACACAGTCTACAATCGACAATATCATATCTAATCTCCCAAGTGTCGCAGTGTCCGTGGTCAATACAGCTATCTCGGACCACTATGGCCAAGAGGCTATTATTAGTGGAGTAAAAATCGAGAGGGAGCCCAAAATCACTAAAACAATAAGAGACTTAAGGCCAGGAAACATCGCTCTCCTCAACACTTCCCTTTCCAAAGAAGATTGGAAATTCCAAGAATCAAATCTTTCGGTAGAACAGCATTTTAAAATGTTTAGTGATACACTAAACTTTCATGTTAACATGTACTGTCCTCTCAAAAACCATACAAGTTTGTTCCAAAACGGTAAACAACAAATGGATTACTAAAGGAATTTTAATTTCTAGAGAAAAACTAAAGTTTTTCTCAGAAATTCCAGAAAACATCACACAATGAAGAATTCAAACGGTTTTTTCGAAATTACAAACTAATTTACAGAAAAGTGATCCAGGCGGCAAAGGCATATGATGTTTCTAAATCAATTATATTTTCAAAAAATATTTCTAAAACTGCTTGGAACATCATCAACAATAAAAACAAATCATGCAACAATCAAATAAAATTAAAAAATGGTGACAGACTTGTGGAGGATGCGGTTGAGGTTGCGAATAGGCTTAACAGATTCTTTGGATCTGTTGCTTGCGAGCAAGGCCCTTGCCCATCACCGCCACAAGGAATCCCAAAACGGAGACAGTGTCCAGTAGCCTCCATGGCACTGGCACCTGTCGTTGAGGAAGAGCTTGAAAAAATAATTCAGCAGCTCCCAGCCAAAAAATCAAATGATTTAAATTTAATGTCGATGTGGCTAATAAAAACATGTTTCAAAGCATATTGTGAAACCTTTAACCCAATTAGTAAATTTCTCTTTTGAACAAGGAGTTTTCCCCCTCACTCCTAAAAACCGCGAAAGTGAGCCCGATTTTTAAGAAAGATGATCCCCACTCCCCACACAATTACCGGCCTGTCTCAATTTTGCCAGTTTTGAGCAAAATATTCGAAAAACTTTTCTTGGTAAGAATGCTTCAATTTTTAAATAAGCACAACCAGCTATCTGAAAGACCAGTTTGGCTTCAGGAAGGGTAAGTCGACAATAGACGCAGTTGTACGTCTAGTCGATAGGGTTGTAGAGGGGCTAGAACGTCGGGATCCCACATTAAGTGTGTTCCTAGACTTATCGAAAGCATTTCGACTGCGTTGACCATGTTACAATGCTTGACAAACTTGAAACTCATGGCATTCGAGGCGTGCCTCTCCAGTGGGCTCAGGTCATTTTTAAGCCACAGAACCCAAATTGTCCAGATCGCAAACAAATTATCTGAACCAATTCACACCTGAGCTATGGTGTCCCACAGGGCTCAATTCTCAGTCCAATTCTCTTCCTGATCTATGTCAATGACGTAGGTTCATCACTTCTGCACGGAAAACTTGTGCAGTATGCTGATGACACGACTCTCTGTTTCACTAGCAAATCAAAATTGATTCTGGAACAGCAGAGCTTTATTGAGATCAACAACTGCGTCCAACATTTCAACAGCCTCAATCTTAAGACAAATTCTGCAAAGTCTAATTTTCTAAATTTTGCTTTGCGATCAGTAGACAGGCATGACGAGCCAGCTGTTATGTTGGCTGACACAATGCTGGAAGAAGTCTACTGCTCGAAATTCCTGGGAATATACCTAGATCGAGGGTTGACTTGGAATAATCATATCGATCACGTTTGCTCCAAATTGGCCTCAGGCATTTATGTTTTGAGGTCTCTAGCCAAATACTGCCCTATTCAGGTTCTAATGATGGCGTATTATGGCTTGATTTACCCCCATCTCACTTACGGGTTGGTGTTGTGGGGAGCTTGTGCAAACAATCAATTTATGAGAGTGTTCAAGCTGCAAAAACAAGCGATCCGCATTATCGCTCTGTTGAAATTTAGAGAGTCGTGTAAGGAAGCCTTCAAAAATTTACAAACTGTTGACGCTGCCCAGTTCCTCTCTACATCTTGGAAGCAACTATGTTTTGTATGTCTAAATGTACCATGACGAATGGCCGAGACATACATGCGTATGAGACTAGAGGCAGAGATAACTACCGAACTGGTAGACACAGAACGGTAGTTTATGAACGCTTGCCTTCACAGGCGGGTGTTCATTTCGTCAACAAATTACCAAATTCAATAAAAAACGCTCCAACGCCCAAGGTGTTAAAAACTCGTTTGAAACGCTTTTTAGTGTCACAAGCACTTTATAATGTAGACGAGTTTTTGGCATATGATTGGGAGACCACCAATTAAAAAGACTGACTGAACCCGTCGCTGGAAGTGGGAATCATTGGCGAATGAATGGATGTATGTAAATTAGTAAATTGTATGTCTGAATGAGATCTATTGTGGGGTGTATGACAAAATTCTAGCAAGTAAAAAGTTGACTTTTGCCATGCATTATAGAATGTTCCGGTAATAAAAATCTGATTGATTGATTGATTGATACTGTTACAAAACTAACCCAACCAACTCCAAGAGCCATCTTCTGAAGTAGACTAGACCTATTGAACTACCCTTCACCCCAGAATCTCGACATTTGTGGTTACTGATGTGCCGCTCTAGGCAATCCATTAGGTTGTCCAGGTCGGTTTTTGCTGTGCCCAATGTGGGTTCAACTGGGAGGTATAACCAGCCAAAAGTAAACCCTCCTGGTTCCCTACTGTATATTTAGGGAGTACATTATTTGACTATTGCTTGAACGAAGAGACTGAGAAAGGTTAATTCAGTGCGTGTTCCTCATGAAACACCTTTTTCCATGTAGTGTCGTTTTTTAATCCAATATTCTTTAAAACGGGCTTAAATGTAATTCGAATAACTCGAACTAAATATGCATTCTAAGTATATTCAAAAACGTGAGAAAATCTTTTCCTGTTATAATGACGAAGTGTATTCTTAGATACGCGTACATATAAAAAAAACTAGAGTGATTTGCACGCTGCCTCAGGAAATATTAGGATGCTCCAGTAATTTATTTAAACGTATTTGTTACCGCAATCTGATTCCGGAAATAAACGCGACGACATTTCTTTGATCTTGTCGTGACATGTTTACCGCGTAAGCTCTGACAGAAGGCTTTTTTGCAGGAATACAATTATACGATCAGCAGACTTTAGAATTAATAGCAATTTACAAGTAACTAAATACAGAATATAATTTATTTCAACGAGCATAGTTAGAGTTTTAGACCATACCATAGTAAAAGAAATCTACACCTACCATAGTTGAAATTAAAAACGTTCTTACCAGTTAGTATGGTTATTCTATTTTACGTTGAATGAGTAGTTATACAGAAGGTCACTGAAAATAAATAAATATAAAAGCTAACTATAACGATACATTTAATCAAATACAGAATCCATGAGGTTTGGATAACTATAAATATTACCTTTGTACACTTATGTAAATTAGTAGATAACGTAGCTTTGGTGGGAATTGTTGGTTCAAAGCGAACATTGAGTTAAGCTCCAGTTCACCTTCCGATTAGTGGAGTGTCAATTGAGCTACACTCAATTATTATACGTGTCAGCAGTCTTTAATTTGTTTAATTAAGTACCATATTTGAAATAGTACATTTTTTAAATTTTGTAGGGCAACAGTAGTAAATTATGTTGTTAAACATCGTAAAAAATAAGAGAGATACAGTTATGGAACAAACTTTATTCAATTTATCTTGTTAAAAACCATTATAAAAAACTGCATTCGCCTCTAAATCTCTCTTCCCAAACTCCCAACAAATAATCATTTCACCTCGGGTACTAAATTTTGGATGAAATCTTTTGTTGGCCGTTACTCAGTAACAAAGCATTTCCGGACCTATATTTATATGAACTTTTTCATTGTTTTTTATAGTACAATAAGCTCAGATAGTGCCGGTACCACTACCCGTATCACCCTGTATATACAGGATAATGTTAAACTTGAGCGGTGAAGCAATAAGTGAGTGCCGACACGACTAGGCAGCGCTGCGGCGCGGCAAGGCTCAGCGGCCGGTTACATAACGCGTTATGTCTGCGGACTTCCCTGCGATGTTCAGAGTACTTAGTTGTAATTAATAACTGTTGCGTAAACCTCTCAGAGAGCTTCCACCACTCGCCACAACTTAGTGCAAAGATCCGGACCGTCGCTTCACCTGCTCATCAAATTAAACGCGGCTGATCGTTGAATCGAACGATGAGGAAACTACAGCACAAAATTACAACATAATTAGTCCTTCCTGATCAGTCGCACGAAATAGGTGATTTTGAGACAAATTATCTAAAAATTTACAGCATTTCAGCTAAATTTTTCTGAAGCACATTTTTATCTAGGTCTATAAATACCGGAAGCTACGAATAGAAAGAACTGAACGGCCGCAATTTTGTAGCGGAATGGCGTACCAAGCTTGTCAATGAACATAGCCAAGATATTTATAGATAAGATGGATGTTCTTTACAAGTTTGAACTTGTTTCAACACGTCTTTTATCAGTTTTTTCTTGGTTGACGAAAAATTCTGATGGAATTTCCACGTATTATCAAATATTTGTGTGTATGTGTGTGTCAGGGAGGTGTAAAATGCACGATTGAGCCAACAATTCGCCTTACCGTAAGCGAGCATTTGCAAGCAAACAAGTGCGGGGCTCTTAGAAAGGTGGATTCCTGAAGGCACATTAACTTAAAAAAACACCACCTCCTTTTCTTGGACCACCCTGTAAAATGGTGTGTTCAAAGTACTTCGGACTAGGCCTTTTATTTCAGCCTTATTCAAGCTCTCATCTGGTTACCATTTTCCTAGATTAGTTGTTCACGATCTGGAGTCACCTTTTCTCCCTTAGGATTTTCCCCACGTAGTTGGCCACCAAGTTCCAGCATTCTTGTTCTCGGAGCATAACTCCAGTGATAGTCTTTGGTTAAAGATCTTCTTCCTGCAGCTACGTAATCAGCTCTCTTCTTTCTTCTATCCATCTTCTGTGCCTAAGGAAGGTATGTTCCTCGTAATCCCGAGGGGAATCTCCAAAACTTCAAGCGGCCAACTCCCGTTTCCCCCATCCTGTGGAGGTACGATCAAAAATAACCGTGGTCTGTCAAGAACTGACTGAAGAAGAAACCCACCTCGCCGTGGTGTCCCTCCATCCACTCTGTGATGGTTACCGATCAACATTTTTTTCGTCCCACTTCTGCGGGATTCGGCATACCAGCGAACTTGCCAACTCGGCATGCTCGCCACTTGCAACATGTTCTGCTTCCTCATCTCCAACGCCCTCCTACCAGCAGCGGCTGTAGATGCTCAGGAGCACTTCCGGATACACGTCCACAGTCACTTACAGCACTTCACCGGGTATGCCATCTGCTCCTGGAGCTTTCTTGTTCCAGAGTGTTCTTACAGCTTTTTTTAATTCTTCCTCTATAAACACTAGCATTCTCCTGAACCGTAGCCACATGCACATCCAAATCTGATGCAGAATCGATATCGCTTAATAACCGTTTAGGTGTAAAACTATTGTTTATAAGACAAGTGTAGGAAATGATATATGAATTAAAAGCACCGCTTACATTTATTTCGGTCTATAAATAACGAAGTTGGGATTAAATATGAACGCCCGGAAGTAGATTACATGAGCTGGAAAGTCGACGCTTTTGAACAAAGTGGGTTTCAGAAACGTACGCATGTATATTTTCTTAATCTTAGCAAAGGGTTAAACACAACTTTTACATCGTAAATACACTAGACATTTAAGTTAAATTAGACATAGTTTTACGCATGTATATGTTTTTGTGTAATTTATTTACATATTTATTTTTTATTGGGGCAACAACACAAACTCAACTACGACACTGGAGATATCTTAGACAGGAATTAGATTACAGAGGCTAAAAAGTAGACGCTTTTGAACGAAGTATATTTCTGAAACATTTGTCTCGTATATTTTTCTTGATCAAAATAACATGGTAAATACAACTGTAACACCGTAAATAAACGATACTTTAAGTGACATTAGACAGCTCTACCTGTGATTAGAGCCATGTTTGTGTATTATATACATATTTATTGAAGTGAGTAATTATTTTGGCAGGCTATGGATGTTCCTGTACGTTTTGGACAGAGAAAAAAAACTTTCGTTTCGCGACATTGAACGCCACGCATGTTTATGTTTTCCACGTGCTTTCAAAGTAGAATAAAAACTATACCGAAATGTAAAAAAAAACATTATATAAACATCTGATCTGAACTAGCAAAAGTCGACGTTAATGAAAAATCTGTTAGGAGAGATTAAAAGGGAAATATAAACCACAATAACATACGACATTATACACGATAAGTAAAATAATGAAACACTTTTCTAATCTAGCAGTGTTTTACAATGATTTGGTTTCTAACTGTTCGATCAGGTTTCACATAATATTATTGACGTAAATATTGCCAGAAATATCGCATCGTCTTGATGTATCCCTGCTTCTGCAGACTTTCTTTGGTTTGAAGTTTTTACGGCAGGTTACTTAAGTCCCAAAATGTGTAAAAATCTACAAAATCACTTTATAAAAAACAGCCAAACATTTATTACATAGTGACTAAAGTATATGGTAAAATACTGGTTTTAATAAATCTGAAAACTAATAATTTATTTAATAACAAATCCAAAGCAAAATTGATTAATTTACTGCAGTATTTAAAGCTCATCGGATTCTAAATTGAATTTTACCCCGCTAATATTACTCAAATTCTAGTTAACTAATATTTTCGTCCTACGGGATTTAAAAAGATTTAAAAAATGATTTAAAATTAGTTGATTAAAATTTTCTAGCTAACAAAGCCGTAGTATAATTTTGTCCTGGAAGAAAATTACTCTTTACTTTTATACATTATAATTATAACCTTATCTTTATTACATTTGGCCTTACCTTACATTCACTTAAAAAAAACAGTTACGTAAAAACAGATTATAACACAAATTTTGCTGAATAAACGTCAAAAAGAATTAATTAAAATTGTTTTAAAAACAAATTAAATTTAACAATGTCAAATGCTAAAAACATAAGAACAACGAGATACGGAACAACAATTCATAATGTGTTTGTAAGATATTTAGTGAGATTTATTCCATAATTTGTGTTTCTTATTTCAATTATTATAAACCCGTATTTTAAATTTTACAATATAATGACAATGAAAATGAAGTAATTATTTGAAAATGCAAGATTGTAGTGAAGAAAATGATACTGATCAAATTATAGAAACTAATATTAACGATAGTATTAAAAATGTATAAATATTTAATACTTTAATATTTAGAAGTCAGTGATCATTGTTAATTATATGAAATTGTTTAATATTACATAATATGTATAAAAATAATAGAAAATATATATAACTTTTTTATGCAAAAAAATTCAGTGTCCCATTTTATTTAAAAGTATAAAAAATAACTATATTATACTATTCCTAATAATAAGGAAACATACTTTTTCAAGATATATATTGACAGTTTGTTATAAGGAGTTTAGTTAGGCCATAAGTAAACGATTTTTACAGAACTAGGTTTCCGAGACCGGAGCAACAAGGAAAACTCAACTGTCGCAACGGAAATATAATTAATTATAAACTAAGTTGTTTCTAAACATGCTTTCAAAAGAAACTTTATAAATTTAGGAATGGGAGGTGGATTTCTGAGATTCATATACGGTGAACTTATGTACCCCCGTTACAAAAATCTACCTAAAAGCCCTTTATTGCTACTGCACAATCCATTCGAATATTAAGCTAATGGTTATATCAATTCTACTGTTGACAACAACACATATTTCCTGACCGAATGTACACATATTTAAGTCTCCAGTTAGAACGAGTGTAACTGAGTTGAAATAGATTGCACCGCTTGTAGACTAACTGGAGGGGAAAATTAAAACAGCGCTCATTCCGCCAGTAATAGGATTATGAGAGGGACGTATCCCTCGAATTCCGTTGCTCGCTGTTTTGATGAGATGGATTCTTACTATAACAAGATGTGTATTTATGTGTATCTGCAGTCACATATATAAAGTAATTTACCTGTAACGATCGATTTTACAAAATAACAAATTTTATTGCTTTTTTACCCAGAAATCAGTTTAATTATGGTTCTTGAGGTTTAGCGAGGCTAATCACTTGAGGGGTTGGGAAATTTCATTTCTGCCTACCTATATGTCTATCTGTCCGCAAGTTTTCTTGAAAAAGAACTGACTTCATGAAAAGGGACAGCTTCATTTCTATATAGGAAACACTGGTTTTGATGAAGAAGGCATTCCATGGGATTTGGCTAGTAGTGAATATTAGTGAGTATTTAAAGCTGTCATATGGGAAACCATAATGGCAACGAGAAATACCAGGATAAATGAATTTGAGAACAATCATATGAGATTTTTATTTATATATGAAATCATGTTCAATTTAGTGGAAAGTAAATAATAAAAGTAGATGAACATATTTGATTTCAGTGCATTCTTGATTTTAATACTTTTCCAAGCTCATTGACCTTTATTATTTAAACATTGCTTTTCAACGTAATTTAATGTTTGAAGGTTATTTTTGACGATGGAAGGATTGTGAAGGAAACAGGACTTTTAAATAAACAAATCTTACCAAAGCGTTGTGGCACGCCTAGGTCAGGAATCACAACCACAACAAGATGACAAACAACAGTTTGTAATTATGTATTAGGTTAGTTCTTTACCGGAAGAAGAGATCAGATTGCAGATCTCGAAACGTAGTGTTACTGATTTCTTGTTTCACTGAACGATGGCAAATGTCCGGAAAATCCTGTTTCCTCCATAATTTAATGAGCAAAATTTTGAGTGTATCGTTTGACAAGAATTCATTTCTACATAGATAATAATGAGTTCAATGGTACGCCCAACCATGAAAGTTTGCTGATATTCATTGAAGCCTATAACTCTGAAGGCTGACACAGTTTATATTTTGTCTGACTAGGAGATTTACAAATTTCTATTCTGTACAATCGTTTGTCTGTATAACTTTCTGCAGGACATATAGAAAATGAAATAAGGTATAGACTTTAAATTTTGAATGAAACTTCCGCAAAACCTGATACATGATATGCAGTGTGTGTTAAGTTCATTGTTTTATTCTGTTTGTCTTCAACACACAATGCTATCGCAAAAAGAACAACATAGTTTTTCTAAAGATCAACCACTCATAGAGGTTGAAATAGTGTTCCAACCCTATAAGGACAAAATTTTTTTTCATCTTCGAAATGGCCTTAAAACGGTTAAATTTGATATATATTCCTTATGGCTTAAACTGGAAATACCTTAGACCGGAAGTAGGTTACAATGGTCGGAGTAGAAACTTTTTAAATAAAGTAGACTTTCGCCTTCTTATATACTTTCTTAATCGGGACAACGATGAAACGATACTACGGTAAAGTGAATAACTTAGACAGGAAGACAATTTCAAGGTCTAAAAGTAGCCACTTTTAGACTGAAGTAGGCTTCTCAAACGAGTGTGTATATATATTTTTGTATCGTGGCAACAAGATAAACTTTACTATGATGTTAGATATATTATTGATGTGAATTAGCAATGCTTCTTCACACGCTAAACCTGAAATGATGGCCTGTGACAGGGCGTTTTATTTAGCTTTTTAACCTCTTAGAAATGAGCAATGAACATACGTAACATAATTATATGTGTACTTCTGAAAAAAAAGTATTTTGGGGCTGCATAATGTTACATCATAAGTGCTTTCACTATGATTTACACAATGGACTTAGTATTCCTCTACTCTGGCCTAAAACCCTTCAAGTGTTACTGAAGTTTTTGGAAACATTGATTAAAATATGTTGAAATTTTGCAGAGATATGTTTATTTCATTTGTACTCGTAATAACTGTTTAACTTATCGACTTCAGGAGCCCCTCATTGCTCTTTAAACTTTAAACTAAGTCCAAATATTATGAAGTGGAATATATCACAGTGACTATCACTATTTTCAGAAGTGTTTATAAAACCATTTTTAAATGTCATGTCTAAGACGTACCTGCTATTCAATAGGAAATCCCGTGAATAGCCGCGGGTAACTGCTAGTACTGATATAAACTGTTACTATTACAAAAATGATTTGAAAACATCCTTTTTTGTTTGCATCATACGTAACTCAAATTTAGATTTACAGTTAGGACTCTCACGATTGTACACCGTTCGCAAACACGCCCGATACGGCATTTTGAAGACTAGTAAGATATGAAGAGATTGAGACTGAAACCCAGGAAATTGAGGAATCTGAAGAATAAAGAGGCTTAGAATGAACAAAAACGTATTTCAGAGGCTAAATTAACAGAAATAAAAGAAAATTAATACAATTTCAAAGGCTGTGAAAACATTACGAAAAGGAAATCCAATGCATGCAGGGTCCAAGAACGCGTGTATATTTGGTCGTTCGACACCAGATACTAAGTAGATCTAAAAATTGGTGATAAGAGACAGGGTTACTGTTGAGTTACCCCACATTTGACTTCTTTAAATTCTGTCATTGAGGGGAATCGTAACAAGTGGTATAACAAGGCGTTTTATACACGTAACGTAGGTGGGAAGGGTTGATTCAATATGGATTTTGAGTTTGTTGTAGCCAGATGAGACCATGAGAGATGAGACCTTTTTACCTATATTACACTAAATTTTGTAGTCCACGTGTCTCTAATGTGGAAACTATGTAAATTGTTAGAGAAAGATCGAAAATTAAAGTAAAATTTTTGTGCACCCAATTGTGCACCTTATGAGACAATGAGAATACCTCTTCACCTGGGTTACACTATATTTTTAAATCTTCAGTTAAGGTATCTTGATGTCGAAACGATGTGGGTAGTTCATTTTGAGCTTCTTCGCCGCCGAATGTTTTGGATCTCTTCAGACCAACATGACTCCAAATTCCAGGAGTCAAGTTTGTGATAGCGCTTAGGTTTCAGACGCTGCACTAAGAGGAATGTGAAATACCTACGCTATGTGTGGGATTGGCTCATAATTAAAGTAACAATTTTTTTACAGATACATAAATTTAAAAAACCTAAGGAACGTTAGGAACGGATATAATTTCAATGGGTGGCATCTGATACATTTTGCTGTACAGCGGAACTCCGCTCTGAAGGGCGAGGTAAATAATGAGATTACAGTTGCAGTATGAGAAGCTGTACGATCCTTGGCACAGTTGCACGTGTTCATGTCTTGTATCTGTGTTGAGTTTGACCTTTCACACTCACAAGATAAATGAGATTCCGAGAAGTTAATAGTGAACCTTCTTTGTTGTTCTATTGTTTCAGCAAATAAGCTACGTACGACTGCTTTTATAGGTTTCACTTTAGAATAAATTTAATCTCCTTCTATTTGTGTTCCTTCATAGCAATTAATAATGTTATAAAACTATTTAAACGGCTTAATAAAGTAAATGAAATTCTTTTACTATTGTGTATCGGACCCATTAAAGTACGTTTTGAAGTAAACAAGTATACGATTAGAATGTAATACACATATATTGTGATTTTTCAGATAATAGGCATAAAAAGGACATCAAATACAATTAAGATACAGTTTTAAGTTGTTTAAGCTTTAAGTAAAAGTATTCCTTCCGACTCATTCGGAATAAGTAGATAGATTTTGTGACAAATGAAATATTATTTATTTATTCTCATTGAATAGGCATGTAATATAATAACTTACATATAACAATCCTGTGAGTTTTTTCAAAGTTTTCATGGCTGTCATATGAAAAAAGTGACCAATGAACTTATTCAATATATTTAGAGATACATTTTTAGACTTTTATAGCTTTAACTTTTTCAACATTATAATCACCAGTTCTTAGTGATAGGAAAACTCTTATGGAATTTACAAGTAATCGTCACTATCTAGACTCCTCTCATTGAATGAAATAGTGCACAAAATACAAATTACAATAGTTCTAAGAAATATTTTACATTGTTCCTTACTACTGGATAGAAAAAATGTTTTTTATTTAATGACTGTATTTTAAAATTATTAAAATATAATGTATAGTAATTTACAGATACCTTTCAAGCACTTTAAATTAAAATGTAAACAGTTAAAGCTCAAAAATTATGTGTTTAATAAAAATGTATATAATTTAAACAGTCATAAAGTTTGATGAGAATAATATAAATTCGTTACTAGATTTGCTTTATTTTCTTCTATTTAACAAGTAGCAAAATGTGAAGTTAACTTAAAGAATGTTTTTCGACAGTTGTTTGTAAGGAATGGGAGGAATAAAACTATAAATGAATAAAATTATATAAGGCAAAAAATCTACCCATTGAGGGCAAAAATAGCTACAGCCTAGATAATTAAATTAATAGTTAACCATCTCTTGTCGAATCAGTGTTTTATAAAAGTCTTTTATTAAGAATTTTAAGAGGCACATTTACACAAATAAAAACAATTTTACTTTTTGTGTTAAGATATTTAATTTGATGATATGAAGTCTTATGACTTGTAAGTGATGATTTGTCTTGTCAGACATACAAAAAAAACCGTTAGTACGGCTTTACTACCCATTTTTTGGGGAGGAATTATGAGACAATCGTAAGTAATATGTGTATTTGTTAGCAGCATAACCTTTTTTCTAGAGCAGATATTTATGCCAGAACATTATCTCATCAGGCGCACAACCGAGTGCACAACTGATGTTACTGACACAATCTCTAAGTTACTTTTTCGATATCTCTCGTAGTGCACTCAATTGTGCACCTGATGAGACAATGAGAATTCCAATTCACCTGGATTACGCCACACTTTTTATTTTGTAGTCTAGGGTCTCTCATGTCGAAACGATGTAAACTATTCGTTTGAGGTTCTTCGTCATCGACTATATTTCGATCTTTTCCGGATTCCAGGAGTCAATTATGGCATCAGATGCCAGACACTACATTAAAAGGAAGGTGAACTGTTAATAACTGGCTAAAAAAAATAATTGTTAAAACACGTGAAATATGTAAATAGCTATAAAACTACCTGAAAATTGATTCTAAGTAACATAGCAAATAGACACAACAATCTGATTTTAATTCTTTTAGAATTTTTTTGTTAATGGCCTGCTAAAGCAAGTAGCTAAACTAGAGCAGTACATACTACACTAAATGTATGCATTGCTTTTCAGAAACATCAAACAGTGTTTAGAAAGTGTCACTAATTCACAGTGAGTAAACCACTTTGGGTCTGATTACAGTCGCAGTCCCGAGCGAGATGGGGTGAAGAGGCGGAGCGTGGGCTCAAGCTTGAGTGAAAGCACGGCCGCGGTCAAAGCTAACCCTACCATTGTGCAACTATCGGCCGAAGGCGAGCGCTTGCACAAGCTCCTGTTTACACCTTCCTGCCTGTATTTGCGCTCCTTCCTTTTGTTTGTACAGTGAGTTCAACTCTCGCTGTGTTTCGGCAAACAAAGGTTTGTGCCAAAGTTTAGTTTGCCTGTTTTATTGTTCAGCCCGTACAGTGATCTCGGTTTGTTTTCGAAACTAAAACATACACGGAGCTTTATCAAACAGAGTTAATTATTTAGCCGCACATGCCTTTTTACTGTTAGCTTTGCAATGTGCTGCCCTTTAGTTGGTTTATTAAATATGTAGTATGTGTGTGTCCCGCAATTCGCGATTGTGCTCTTATAGTGGATACAATTTCAAAAATATTATTCATGATAACCATATCACTAGTCTTAAATTTTATGAAAAGCAAGCAGCCCGAAATCGTAAGATATCTGAACTTCTATGATATATGAAATCGTATGATATCTGAACTTCTATGATATCTGAACTACTATGATATCTGAAATCGTATGATATCTGAACTACTATGATATCTGAAATCGTATGATATCTGAACTACTATGATATATGAAATCGTATGATATCTGAAATCGTATGACATCTGAAATCGTATGACATCTGAAATCGTATGATATCTGAACTTCTATGATATCTGAAATCGTATGATATCTGAACTACTATGATATATGAAATCGTATGATATCTGAAATCATATGACATCTGAAATCGTATGACATCTGAAATCGTATGATATCTGAACTTCTATGATATCTGAAATCGTATGATATCTGAACTACTATGATATATGAAATCGTATGATATCTGAAATCGTATGACATCTGAAATCGTATGACATCTGAAATCGTATGATATCTGAACTACTATGATATCTGAAATCGTATGATATCTGAACTACTATGATATATGAAATCGTATGATATCTGAAATCGTATGACATCTGAAATCGTATGACATCTGAAATCGTATGATATCTGAACTTCTATGATATCTGAAATCGTATGATATCTGAACTACTATGATATATGAAATCGTATGATATCTGAACTTCTATGATATCTGAAATCGTATGATATCTGAACTACTATGAAATCTGAAATTGTATGTTATCTGAAATTGTGTGATATCTGAAATTGTGTGATATCTGAAATTGTGTGATATCTGAAATTGTGTGATATCTGAAATTGTATGATATATGAACTTCTACGGTATCTGAAATTGTATGATATCTGTTGCCTATATTTACTATGTTTAGTAAATAGTAGATATACCTATATTCAGTAACAACTTCTAGAAATGTTCGTTTCTTCTTACTTTATTCAAGCCAAATACGAAGATAACTCCCACATTTCAAATTAGAAATTTATAGCCCGGTATTTATGATATCTGAACTACTATGATATATGAAATCGTATGATATCTGAAATCGTATGACATCTGAAATCGTATGACATCTGAAATCGTATGATATCTGAACTACTATGATATCTGAAATCGTATGATATCTGAACTACTATGATATATGAAATCGTATGATATCTGAAATCGTATGACATCTGAAATCGTATGACATCTGAAATCGTATGATATCTGAACTTCTATGATATCTGAAATCGTATGATATCTGAACTACTATGATATATGAAATCGTATGATATCTGAACTTCTATGATATCTGAAATCGTATGATATCTGAACTACTATGATATATGAAATCGTATGATATCTGAAATCGTATGACATCTGAAATCGTATGACATCTGAAATCGTATGATATCTGAACTTCTATGATATCTGAAATCGTATGATATCTGAACTACTATGATATATGAAATCGTATGATATCTGAACTACTATGATATCTGAAATCGTATGATATCTGAACTACTATGATATATGAAATCGTATGATATCTGAAATCGTATGACATCTGAAATCGTATGACATCTGAAATCGTATGATATCTGAACTTCTATGATATCTGAAATCGTATGATATCTGAACTACTATGATATATGAAATCGTATGATATCTGAAATCATATGACATCTGAAATCGTATGACATCTGAAATCGTATGATATCTGAACTTCTATGATATCTGAAATCGTATGATATCTGAACTACTATGATATATGAAATCGTGTGATATCTGAAATCGTATGACATCTGAAATCGTATGACATCTGAAATCGTATGATATCTGAACTACTATGATATCTGAAATCGTATGATATCTGAACTACTATGATATATGAAATCGTATGATATCTGAAATCGTATGACATCTGAAATCGTATGACATCTGAAATCGTATGATATCTGAACTTCTATGATATCTGAAATCGTATGATATCTGAACTTCTATGATATCTGAAATCGTATGATATCTGAACTACTATGATATATGAAATCGTATGATATCTGAACTTCTATGATATCTGAAATCGTATGATATCTGAACTACTATGAAATCTGAAATTGTATGTTATCTGAAATTGTGTGATATCTGAAATTGTGTGATATCTGAAATTGTGTGATATCTGAAATTGTGTGATATCTGAAATTGTATGATATATGAACTTCTACGGTATCTGAAATTGTATGATATCTGTTGCCCATATTTACTATGTTTAGTAAATAGTAGATATACCTATATTCAGTAACAACTTCTAGAAATGTTCGTTTCTTCTTACTTTATTCAAGCCAAAAACGAAGATAACTCCCACATTTCAAATTAGAAATTTATAGTCCGGTATATTGTAATATAATTTAGAAACTGTCTTCGGTTCACCAACAATTAAATCCTACTAATATTACTAATAAGTAAGTTTGGACTTCAATTTAGTTTTGCAAAAAGACTAAAAAACGGAAGAAAACGGTCAAAGAGGAAAATCACGATACTGCTTGAGTTGTAATTCTGTAGGAACTCGTTGTTTGAAAAATGGAGTGATAAACACGGTTCAAAATTACTACAGTTCTTTACCTTATATTTATTTAAATGTCCCATTTATACAGGGAAAGGAATGGCAGCTAGCTTGTCTTGAAAATAATACTTTGTATTTTAACCCATCCAGTAGTTAGTGTTGTGTACAAAGTTAAAAACACGTGAAATAGCAAATTTTAGTTGAAGAATACTTTAAATATATATGGTTATTAAATATATTATTGTTTTATTAATTATTTATTTTATTAATCATATATATATATTTATATTATTTTATTATTATTATTTATAACTAATTATGTTATTAGATTGTATTAAAATCATTATATTTTACAAAATATTAAATATAATGCATACTTTATGGCATACCCCTAATAATAACGAATCAGCTATTGTCTAACTTTGACAACTTGTGTCATTAGTAGGATTGGTTAGTGTTGTTCTGAACTGAATAGCTTCCATTCAGACCTTCCTGGATGCAATCTCTACACTACCACAAATTAATACGCTGAAGTACGCTATGCTATTCCTGGTAATGTTGCAATCCATTTTCCCCGAATAATGTGACTCCTATTCAGGCCAGCGCTCAGTAGCTTTTAAATTATAACCTAATGAAATTTCACCTGATTGCAAGGTATTTTGCGAACATATTGCTGATATCCGATATCAGAGCATAACAGGCCAATTAATTAAGAAATCCGCGTTTTCAAACACCACGATAAAAAACAATATTTTTAGATTATTATTGACGATGGATGATTTGAAAGGATGACAGGATTCTGTATCTATTCTTGTAACGTAATCGGATAACGACACCTAATGTCCAATCAAAACATTTCCAAATTATAATTAGTTAAGATTACATTTTTCATAAAATATATATTGTAGTGAGATTACAATGTTATGGAACTCGATCGTTGATGTTAACCAATTAAAAATAATTCTAGAAAAAAAAATTATGTTATATGTTAAACATTTTGGTTTATTATTAGCTTTGCAGTTTTATGCTAATGTTTTATTTACTCTATAAGTGTATACTGTAGTCTAAGCAATGTCATATAATGTTATTATTGTTTCTTAATTGGTTTTATGTATACAAAACATTTATTTCTGATTCTGAGGGAGAGTTAATTTCTATATGTTGCATTTAAATACATTGTATTCTTAGAATTTAGGAATGCATTATAATATCAAGTTTGTTCAGTAGTTATGATTAATTTTTTAATTTGTATTTTATTCTCCCGAGTTAAATATAGGCTGCGCTATTGGAGTGCAGAGTGGACTAATGTTAAAATTATTTTACTACTATTTAAGTCTTTTAAATGTTTTAATTTTGTAAGGGCTTTTACTATTTCACTGGCCAAAATTACTAGAAAATGTGGTCAGCTAATTTCCAAAAATTGCTGTTTTGTTTGATTGTTTTAGTTGTTGAAAATAAAGTCATTATTATTATTATCATATTATGCGGGATTCACTAAACATTCATCTAAAAAATCAAGGAAAGTTGGTTGACCGTCTATAGCTACAGAACTAACCCTTACACAAGTGTCAGCTGGCTTAAGGTGTGGCAAAACATGTAATACCTCAGGTCTACATTCGATTTTACAGTATGTGTGCTAATAAATATATTTTCTGCGGTTTCACAATATAAACCTATATACCTAACTCATTTAGTTGCAATTAAAACGAAAACAATTAAAGCTGCAAACATTACATGCAATCATAGAAATAACCATCATATTTATTTAGTATATTTTTATAAAGAAAATAAGCCATTTATTTCAATCCACAGCATCACATTTCTTTTGGGTTACAAAAGCTGTGTCGGCATTCGTTTGCTTGCGCATGAACTTTTGTGTAACTGTATGCATACCACATACGCTGACACATCTATAATTTGTTTAAATTTAAATAAACCTTGGTCACTAAATTATCATGAGATGAGATTTTTAATCGGATACATTCTAGCATAGATAAGGGGTTCCTGGAAGATTCATTTACAATGAATTGCATTATTAGAGACTTTTGGGTTTTGTTAATTTGTGTCAAAGATTCTGATGGAATAAAAATTTTACTTGGTAAACAAATTTCATTTTAATACGAATGCATCAACGTAGTTAAGATATGTTAGCAGTAGTTGTTTTAGACACTGTGTTTTCACTTAACAATACCTACGTAGGCTATTAACTTTTGCTAACAGTGAAACAAATTTTTTCAGCATGTTTACCACCCTTTTAAAGGGTTAAAAGAAATTATTTGTAATAAGGATAGCATTCGCGTTACTACCTGACTTTAAAAACAAAAGACTAATTAATTCAATAGTTGTAATTGCTATGAACTATTTATTTTCAATCGCAGGACACGTGATCAAGTTACTCCATTCCAGGAACACTTGATTGACTTATTACTGAGCAATGACCACAATGACTGCATTACCATTACAAAACAGGAGAGCCAAGGAGTCAACGAAGGTGTGATCGAAGCCGTGATGTAATGTTAGACACGACCTTGACATGAACTCTATAATGGCGTCACTGTATAATGACGCCGCAGACACTAGAACTGTCAGATCTGACTGTACTCACACTGGAACTGGCTCAAGGTCTAACTCACCACCTGACTGTACAAACCCGATACCTATTTCTTTCCTTCGACAACTTTTAATGACGCACAAAAAGAATCTTTATTGATAATGTGAATCTGGGTTAATCGACCATTTCTTATTTCCGTGAAAACATCATAATATTTTTTCACACCTGCTAACTGAATGAACACCGATTAAGTTTATAATTTTATAAATACGAATTGTTGACGGCAAGTCACGTTTCGAACTCACGGTCAAGAAAATAAAATTATATAAAACTGGGTTTTGAACCCAGACGGGAATTCATTTATCCCAAAAACCTCAGGACGATGTCCGAACTTAAAATCAAATCAAATCAGATTTATTGACACCATCGAAAATAAACTTATTTTCTGTGCAAGTCGTATACTGAAATAATACAGTACATAAAATACTAAAAAAATATAATTTACGTGACGAATTTCATATTTTTTTACGATTAGCAGAAAAAGTACATAAAACGTCTAATCCCAGCGCTTCTAGAAGGCTTTATAAAAGAGAGAGCCTTGATCTCCTCTGCAAAATCAATGGGCTTTGGGAACTTTTGATATTAGGCGGTAAATTGTTAAATGAATTAGGAACAAGATAAAAAAGTGATTTTCTAGAAGCAGCAAAGTAAAAGGTTTCAGGAATGATAAAATCTTTATTTCTGGTGAAATAAGGGTGATTGAGAGTATTAAATCTTTTTAAATTCTTGAAAGATGAGATTAAAGATGAGAACCATGTGTGCGTAAGTGCTCCCTACAACCATCGCTAGATCCCAGTCTCCAGACAATTCAGAGCCCCCTTCTGAAGTACAAAAACTCTCGCCATATTTGACTGGATGGTGAAACCCCAAAACGTATATCCATACGTCATCAAAGACTGAAAAATACCGAAATATGCAAGTTTGAAAGCCTCTCTGGAATCAATAGAAGATATACACCTCAGTGCCAAAATTGAAGAACTTAATTTTTACATAAGATATCTACATGAAAACCCAATTAGAGATTACTTTGAATATGAAGACCAAGAAATTTAACAATATAGGACTTTTGAAGACATTCATTCACAATTTGGATATTTGAATCATATCCTGTAAATACATTTACAGTAACATTGTTGTCGACGGCGATCAACTTACCAAGGATGTCAGTTTTCGAACCAATATACGGCGCAGTGGTTCAGAAAGGCTTATAAATGTACATGATTGTGGAAGCCGAAGATGTCAGAAGTGTTACTGAGGTGGACGTAGCTCGGGTCTGACAGAACCGCTTCATTAGGGTTGTCAAACAAAGGAACTGTCCAAGGCTCTGATAGTTTACTGAGGGAAGCAATGCCAATATTATGATGAAGGTATTCAAGCCGACTCTATGTCGGATGTACCTCCTTACCTCTACTATAACTCTATGTTTGCATCTATTCAGCTGCATAGTCAAGAGAGGAGTTAATCCCCATATGATTTCATATGGGGATTAAAAATATAACCGCAGAGAAACACCAACCAAACTACTAATCCACGCCAAAATAAAAAAAAAAAAATTGTTAACCATCTAATTTATACTTGACAAAATAAAATTATAAATGGGGGTTTCTGGTAGTTTTTTATTGCCTATATGAGTGCAAATTAGTACAGTCCATTGTTTAATAAGCAGAAACTTCTGGTGGCTCCCTTTTTTTAAAGTCATGGTTACGCTACTGCATCCACTAAAATGTTTATACTTGTAAGCGCGGTGGCACTTTACATTATTTACCATGTTAGGATGTTTACCATGTTTAATTTGATTGTAAGAAAGCATGAAATATGTTGTAAAATATATTCTTGTAAAAGCGATCAATCTGAACTAGTATTAAGCAAACGAGACCCCAAAACCAAAGTTAAAAATAGGGTAAGTTTTCATAGTTATTCTTTTATCGAGCAGGGAATATAAATCCTTTAAGTATACATGAAAATACTCTAGCCTTTCTTAGATTTTAAAGCTAAGCCAAATGTTTGTACATTTAATGTTTTAGATTAAAACATATATTTTTACCAATAAAAATTTAAAAAGTCAGAATAAAAGAGGTTGAGGTTTCTTGGTTTTTACGGGTTAAAACCAACATGACCACTAATACAGGAGACTCTTAAGTAACATACGTATTGATTAATACCATATATACTTTTGTACTGCATCTTGTAAACGCCGGTTGTTAATAAATATAAACTTTCCTATTCTGTATGACATGAATGTAGATTATGCACCGTCAGCCTGCCTGTGGCTAACTGCTAAACTGCTACAGGTGTGTACTACGTGTAGCATCTAAATAAAGGAAGGGGCTTTCTTCATATATAAGTGACCTTAGATTGTTTCATAAGTTATACTCCCGCTCTTGTGAATCAATCATTTATAGCTAAAACATTTCGTGATTTAACAGTCTCTAATTCGTTAATTTATTAGAAATGCTTTAGATTTTCGCTCCAAGATAAGCCTTACTTTTAAACAGTCGTATTAACTGTTATGGCTGCTATAACATTGTATGTTCTTCCAAACTTTGCAAGACCATTTGAATACCTTACGAGATATAAACAAACGTAAACGATACCTGAGAATACAAAAACCATCATCATTGTTACTTAACAATATTTAGTCGCTGAGATATAACTTCTCTAATTATAAACTGGAACCTTAAAGGATAAATAATTTGCAGGAATGAAATTGTACACTGATGGATTTAAAAATAGACTTATGCTTAGGTTTTCATGAGTAACAGAGAAGGAAAATGTTTGCATACATCAGATCGACTCATAATGATGTGTTAGTCTTGTTTTTATGTCAAAAATTATTGTTCGGATAAACATTACGGAACATGTCGTATTGTTGCAATATAATTTAGTACAAATGTTATACAACCTTAATTTATAGGAAGTATTTTAAAATTTATAAGGACAAAAATTATTGTAATTCAATAAAGTCTATAAAATATTTTTTGTTTTATTTGACAATGCCTAACGGTAATTTAACCAATTCCTTTTGAAACGACCGCTATCTTAAAACATTAAGGGTATCAAACAATTTCCAAACAATTTTCTTTTAAATTGTTTAAAGTTTTTAAAAATAGTTTAGTAGTATGAACACACTTAAAGCCCATATAAAAGTAATGTCCAAAGCGAGCCGTCACCATCTTGAAATTATTAATTGAATTAAATTAGCTACCAAACGGAACCAAAGCATAATATATCCACAAAGTGTAAGCTAGGTCACTTACCAGTTACTGCAGTTGACATGTTCATAAACGCTCATGAATAGAGATTTTAATTGAGAAATTTCCAACAAATGTACCTAAGGTATAATTGTGTCAAGCCCAGACACCGTTCACGCTACAGACACGTTCAGAGAATTAACGTTTGACACCTCTCTCACTCTATTTTGACACGTCTCTGATGCAATATCAAGTATATTCTTGTCTTTAAACGCAATAATTAAGCTATATTCTCACGATTACTCAGTAACTAACAGCATTGAAAGTCCACGATATAAGTGAGTACAAAAACTATGATGGCACGCCATTATATTTCAGTAACACAGTGTCATAACCCTTTCTAAAATGTCTCTGTTATAAAAATATTTAATCTGCACAAATTATGATAATGGGTATTTATGGTCTTGCAGGTTTCAAATCAAACTCCACTCTCATCTCCAGAAAGCAAAGCTTGAAGTCTGAAGGAATGTATAAATGTCATTTAACGACCATGTTCACTTAATGTAACATCTATCTGTAATAAAGTAACTGGAAAGCATAACCCTTTTACTGAAGGATTTTTGTAGTAAATTTCCGTTTAACATAACTAACTCTTATTGAAATTTAAATCATATGTTTTTTAATAAAGTGTGGCTATTTTCATATTTGTATTAATAATTAAACAGTTTTAAGACGTTCTATTGAACTAGTAATGTATTTCATAAAGCTCCAGTAACAATTTAGTAAAATTTTCTAAGTATATTATTAGGTATCGTGTGTATACTTCATACGTTAAAAATCTGAGGTTACGGAAAAATACGATCTAAAAAAAGCAAATGCTACACTAACAAGCCTACTAAATTTGCGGTATCCTACTTTTATTGCAGTCAAGAACGATAAAATATATTGTCTTGCATATTTGAATACTAGTTTTCTTTTGCCAAGTTACATGCGATGAACAGTTTTCTAAACCACTGCTATCTACAAATTCTAATTTTATAACTAGGTCCAAATCCAAATAATTTGTATTTTCAAATTTGATAGGTTTCTACGAGCAATCAAAATTCTTGAGAGGATTTATTGCGTATCTGCTAGAGTATTTAAAATTGAATTGTGCAACAGCACAATATGTTCCCATCACAATATGTTCCATCCAATGGCACAATATGTTCCATGCAACGGCACAATATGTTCCATGCAACGGCACAATATGTTCCAAATATCAAAGTTCGGAACGTATAAACGATTTTTTGGGGATCCAAAACACATTCAATACGGTTTGTTTAGCAACATATATGTTTTTGAGTCATGTCTTTGAGGCGCTTTGCCAGCAAATCCGGATCAGAAAAACTTGAAAAATCGGTTTTATTTCTATTATAATAATGGTAATTATATAATAATGATAAGGATTACTATAATAAGTATAAGCAAATGTTTGCGCAAGCATATTTTCATCAGAGAATATTTGGATCATCAATTAATTAATTTATATACATTTCATTTTACTAACCTTTTTTAAAAGTGTTTTGAGGTTTTGAACTACATCAGCAAACGTTTTTTTTTTTTAGATTTTTCGTTTTTACTCTATAGTGTGTGCTTTTAAAAGTAGAATCATCCTCAAATTCTGAATGCTTATAAAAGTAAAAAAAGTAAAGTAAAGAATGTCTTATTTTACCAGGCGAAGTTAGGGCTAAGAAGCCCCTCTCTAACATAATAAATATATGAAATCACCATTCATGAAGATCTTTAATAGTAAAATTCAACAGTAAATATGATAAAAATATTGTATTAAAATATATCAATAAACGTTAACAAACGACGAACGTTAACGTTACTTAGAATTTAAACAAACGATCATTTTATACTACTTCTAAACATATTAAAGTTCTATTTTTAGCTAACGGTAGATAAAATTGAAAGCAGTTTTTATATTCTCAAAATAAAATATGATACTAATGAGTTTAAATTATGGAATCGAAAATACTTTATCAAATCATATGAGATATATGATTTATCATAAGAGATAAAATTTAGGATGAAAAGTTCCTTACAGAAATATTCGTCAGTTACGTGAAATCTATAGCTTTGAGGAGTCTTGTATGACCTTTGATGTCTGTCTGAGTACAGTTCAGTCAAACGAAGCCAAACATCTCCAGGGAAAAGCTTTGACCGTTATCTGCCCACGGAGCGACCAGCTCATGTCTTGCCGTTTAATCTCCAGATGGAGTATTACTTTCCAGCTATCTGGAAGATGGTAGTACAGTAACATAAGGGTCCAATCAATATTTGAATGGTTAACCGGACTTTTGAAAAGTGACATCGTCATTACAAAATTATTACAAAATTAGTTGCTTGCTAATTATAAAGATACGTGGTTTTTTCTGGGGTAAAAGACAAATACTAATAGTTTGTATTATTGTTGGGTGTCTGAATTATTCTACGGTAGCATTCATATGATCTGAGTATGAATTTAGATACTTAAATTTAAATAGATAGATATTTAAATTGTATATCGTTAAGGTGCATATCTAAGAACGTTTCTTCTATCCAAAAGTGAAGAGTGGTGCCCCAGGGGCACTCCCGTGCTCAGATCGCGTTAGATTATTTGGTAACGAAAATTCCGATCATAAATGTCCCTAGTCTGAGGTGTGCGCTTTTGTGGCCACCCCACATTTCTTGCAAAAAAGAAAAACATCCCTTGAGGTAGTAACAAAATTCAAGCTCAGATCAAGCGCACATACATTTAAGTCTCAAATAGTACAATACAATGCTTCATGTCAACAAGACGATTTTTAGGGGCAGGGTCCAGAGAACTGATATTTTCCCGTAGTGGACAGAGAGTAGTAAGGCTTTTTTGTTCCTTAAAAAGTTCTTGACCCGTTTCTTTGTTGAGAACGATCTTTCAGCAGTACATATCAGTAATAATGAATTATTTAAATAATAATCGTTTCGTAAAAAAGTAATTAAAATTTGGGGGGATCCGGACCCCTAGAAACCCCCCACTGGCTACGTCCTTGCATGTCAGCTTGGGTGGTTCCATTTTGTGTAGAAACTGAATTGCTGTTGACAGTGGAATATTGCTCTACTGGTTCATTTTTAACCAATCATACGGGTTCATTTCTTTAAATTCTGCTAGCAGAATTTGGCTGAAGCGAAATATGGATTGTATTTCGTTACAAGCAAATCCCTTGGGCACGTTTTGTATTGGTATTTTGCTCTGGTAAGCCTAAGCGTCTTAGAATTTCTTGATTTACTTCAAGAAATTCTAACTGAAATAAGATCACATCAGAAATTAATCAGCAGAAATACATTTGTAAGAGTTTTGCTTAGTATATTACAATAAATACTATATATTAACCAGCTGGAAGTATTAAAATTAACAAGTAGGATACATTTATTTAACCCAAATGCACTATTGAAGTAACTAGAGCAGCCCATACCAAAATAATCCGAAGGCAGTTGGGGCGATGTTGCCATATTGCTGCTGATAATCAGCTGTTCCTTGATGTTGTATGCATTAGAAATCTTTCATGTACGTAAAATTGGCAACAGCGCTGTGAAAATGATATGGAGAGGGGATACCGTCCACTATCGGGCTATTTGATTCGGGCTGCTCTAAAACATATCACTAGAATAGAAGTTCGTTTGGCACTCTTAAGTTATTTTTGTGGCACTTTCTTCTTCTATATATATAAATGAATGTTTGTGTGTTTGTCCTTTATGGAATTGTAAACTATGTGACCGATCATTATGAAAATTTGTATGTATATGTATTTTTCCACGGAGAAGGTTTATATGCTATGCCCATTGATGTAACTCGCCACCAAGTGGCACTTTATAAGAAAAGTTTTCGAAGCGCCTGCACATTATAAACTGCAATTTCGAGATAGATACGTATATTAAACAGTGAAACACTATTTGAAGGCGCTAAGTTATGATGTATAATTGTCTTTAAACTAAATTTGTGGTTGAACTTAAAGCTTGAGTGGTAGACCACTTTGTAATAAAGTACATATGCATGTATAATACATTTTTGACAGATTTTCTTGATCGCGACATCAAGGTAAAATCTACATCGGCGTTGGAAATATAATTTACTTCAACCAGAAGTGCTCATACGCGGGAAAACTTACGAAAAGCGTGCGAAGCCGCGGGAAACAGCTAGTTATTTAAAAAAATCACTACTCACTGCTTACGGTTTTGATATACATCATATAAACTAAAACTGCACAGTACAAATAAATATTAAAGAATTGTGTTTTAATTAATTTGGAAAAGAATGAGTGTTACGTAGAACATTCATGATTAAGAGCAAACCTCTATAATTAGACAGCGATAGCGCGGGCAACTTTCCTTTGTTCCATAACTGCAGCCCACGCCGCACTTATTACAAACTAAATAACTCTGAATGAACTATTTCAAGCATTATGGTGACTTTATCTCTTTATAAATGAAATTTCCATTTTGCTAGGCGTTTATAAAATCTACGATGTAGTCAGAACAATATTGCGTCTTTTAGATTCCATACTATACCATTCTTGCCTTTTTAAATTTTAAAGGACTAATATGGATAGATTTGGATTAGTGTAACTATCTACTAGTATTTATCACGAGCCATCTATTAGTTCAAAACTATAAATAACATTTTCAACCGTAATTTTACAGACAAACCATTTTATACTGTTATACCGTGTGAGTTTATGTACTAATTTAAAAGTAAAATTAAGAATGTTTTTGTAAAAACGATTTAAATTTCATTTCATATTTATTTTATGCTGATATGAGAAAAGACCACATGTACACGATTAAAATTGGTAAAATAATTATTTTTGTCGTTTTTGACTAATCAAATTAGTCATTTAGTGGCTATCAACGCTACGGGAGCCACGCAGTTGGTCAAGTACTCAATCATTCCCACCCATGTGTAAAAATTAGGGATTTTTTTGGTCATAGTGCCGCTCCTCTCAACTATTTGTTTTACTATTTGATTTCGTTGATGATAATGTAAAATGTTTTAATACTCACTGTCATATGTGAACCTTCACTTGGTACATTTTCACAAGAAATAGAAAGTATTAGTGCAGTGAAAAAATTGAAATGTATTAAAAATAAGCCCTTGCTAAAGGTTATGGTAAAAAGGCGTAAGTAAAAAGAAACAGACTAATCTAAATATGTTCCATACGTTATATTTGGTTATAAATATAACAGAAGTACAATTCGCTAACTTAATGTGTCGAAATTGTACAGAAATTAATACACGTTATGATTACAGATACTCTCTTTCCTAACAGGCGTTCTGTTTAACTTTTACTTTGCTTTTGGTTTCACACATGATTCCAGCTGAAACGCTTTAGTTCAGCGAGTACAAAATTTAATTCTTGATTTTAAATATTATTCTAGTATTTCTACTATAAGTGATTTTTCCGTACGTAACACATACGAAAGAAAACATGTATGGTGGTGACCACATGGTTTTGTTACGCTAAGTTCAATTCACGCCACCTTGCTCACCTTTATTTTTAAAAGCTTCGTATAACTTGAATGGGAGCCATCCGAGGCTGAAAAGAACTGGGAGTGTAGAGCTCCGAGAAATGGGAAAATACCGTATCATCAGATCGTAACATCCTGGTGGCAAAAAAGTGATAATTATATAAATATACCAGGCAGGAAGCTATCAAAATATTCTGGAGGATGCATAATTTTAAATGACGCTAGCTTTAATTAGAAATATAATCTACTTGAATAAAGCGAGTAGAGTAAGGAAACTAATGAGTTTTGAAGACATTCTAAAAGATGGGACTCCTATAGGGTCATTTGAAACCCATTGTTACTGATAGTTTCTTACATTTCTTATGCCTTCAGAAAGTTCTTAAAAGCCACATTCTTGGAAAAGGCCGTAAGCTGCTACTAGCCAAGTGGTTTATTATGCTGATAATATCCAGAGAGTAAGAATGTAAGAAACCAGATTATGCAGAACTCCTAAAGACAGGAGGCACAAAGAGAACACGCTGATGGGATAGCGTTTATAAAACTTGTAGTAAGTATTTTTGGGGAATTAATTTCTAAATAACTGGTAACAAAAATTATATATTTTGAGACCGGTTGTTTTCAAAGAAGGAAAAAATAACTAGGTTGGTTAATTGTTAATTTAATGGTCAGAAACTCGTTGGGTACTTTGAGATTCTTATAATAATTGACTAACTAGATAAAAATATTGTACTTCGTATATGGAAATAAAACAATAAATCTCATTTTGCAGAAGCTACATTTATGGCTATCAGTTCAGTTAAATATTAAGTTACAATATAAAAATTCCTTTTATTCACTATGGTTTTCATAACTATAAATCACTGTTATAATGTGAAGGTGAAACTACAAATTATTGAACCAACACTGCATTTCTATTTTATTTTACTCACTTAATCACTTTTTCGAAACAAATTGAATTACATATTTGTATCACTCTTCCTCATAAATATTGTTATTGTAAGTTAAAAAACAAGTACAGTACGTGTTAAATGAAAATTATTAAACTTGCGCAATTCGTATCAATTCGTATTACAATTGAAATTTAGTGTAATAAATATTAAGAGAAAATAGCTGTACGGATTGTAACTCATATTAATTAAAAGGTATTTTGACCAATAATCCAAGAGGGAGTGCTGTGAAACCATATTCCTATTTAGTATATAAGTAATTTAGGTCGTTAACTAGCCGGTTATTGGTTTCATTGTTTATAAAGCTTATTTCTGCCAATTGTTGGATTAACAGTATTAGTATTTACAGGATTAGATTGTACAATACTGATATAAAAGCACACATTTTGAAACTATCATTATTTTTAAAAAATGTTTAAAATACAGGGAGATCTAATCCCTAGATCTGGTGATTAAAGAAACCATATTAAAGTTTATTTTAGATTATTATTGAACCCCTTCTGAAGGACAAGATTTTATATTGGAGGATGGGGTATGGAGGAGAGAATTTCCCAATAACCATTGGGAATTTACACTCACCGAATGTAAGTTTGGTGATTAATTTCTTTTCATTGATGAAGCCGTATATGAATATTTATTCTTCGGGATAAACCAAAATATGTATTTTATAAAACTGTTACATTTCGGAGAAAGGTTAAATTTTGTAAAAATATATTAAATGGAAGGGGCAAGATTGTACTTTTCTAAACATGGTTACATTATATAAGCTATATATTATTACTCTTCAAAAAGTTATTGTTTTTATAATCAATAGATTTTTCATTTTTCCATCTTTGTATTAATAAAATGCAGGTAATTTATTGAAGGTAATTGGTGTTATAAAACAAAACTGGAGAAATACTGGGAATAAATGAGATACGAAATATTTTGTATATGATTTACAGTTTTTGCCAAAGTATATTATGGTGTTCTTAGATATTGAATGAGATATATGAGATTTCTCCCTTTCCGAAGGGTTCTAATTCATAATTAAATCGATGTTTTAGAAAATCATATGACCAATATAAGGGGATTTTAGCCCACATGAAACTACGAAACTCCGAATCTAATCCAAAGAGAGAGTGGACCAAAATTCGAAAATTTTAAAATATTGCGGAATATATTGATGTGTGTGTAAAGACTGTGTGTGTGTGTGTGTGTGTGTGTGTGTGTGTGTGTGCGCGCGCGCGCGCGCGGTTGTAAATGTGTAAAATACAAATTACTTGTAAATTAATATATAGGACGTATTTTTATACGAAATGTATTAGAAATATGTGTTGTAAGCCAAGAATTAAAGTTTAACATTACATACTTTATAGTATTGCAGTAATTAAAAACCCCACTTTAATAAACATTATACTATATGATCATAATTTTTCATAAAATTTAACTTTTTTTTAATATCCGGCGCCTCCTCTACCCGAGTGTAGAGTAGATACCAAAGAAAAATGTGATTCAGCGGTCTGTGAAGCTCATTTTATAACTATATAGATAACTCGAAAATAATAACTCAAAATATATGTATGGAATGCAAGAAAATATGTATATCGCCGTAAGTTTGAAGGTCTAAAAAAAAAGTACCAAAGTTGTATTCCGTAAGCTCCGAGGTTTTACACTTACGTTAGCTACATTATTAATACAATAATTTTTATAAATAGCCTGTTATAGGTTATACAACAAATAAAACACTTATTCAAAAACAATATATTACATTAAGAATAAAAAACTGAATATTTATTCATGAATCGCTATACTTATATTAACTTTTAAGAGAAATATATTATCTCAGTACATAAACATAATAATATGCAGTTTGGAGTGCCGATGGCCGAGCGGTCTAAGACGTTGGAGTGAGTCTGACAAGAGATAGCGCAGGTTCGAATCCTGTCTGTGGCCGTACCACTTTTTATCCGTAGCATCGAACTTGTACTGTATCGACTCTCTCCCTTATTCTGTTTGATAATATCCTCGCACAGGCCAGTGGTCCATGAGGACGAGCGGAATAAGGCTTAAAAGTGGATCGGCCTCTCCTTAAAAAAAAAAAAATACCACTCTATAGAAACTCCAAGTCCTTATGAAACTTACAAAAACAGATAATGTTATCCACTCTTTAGTTCGTTACACAAATTTAGAACATCATGGTTGAACAAAATGTAAATGTATATGGATTTGGTAACTATAGGAACTTGCATAAAGTAAATATACTATACCACTATGGAATTAAAATATACACACAGTTTTATAAAAACATAAATTGTGCTATATTATTTACTAAGAACTAAAACAATATTCAAACGTCTTTACAAACCAACCCATATTATACATCTATTATATATCAGATAGAACTAATTTGATTTTATGTGGAACACTAATTTTTAGTTCTTGTGTTAATAAAAAATGCATATAGGAAAACGTGTATCCCCCCCTCCAAACATACAGCTTAACACGTCTTTAACATTACTAGGGTAAATAACATTAAATGCAATAATAATTTCTTATTCTATCATTATAACAGGTGCGAATAAAATGAAATGTAAAACACGGTTGTAAATTGTATTTAATAAAATTTTACACTCACGTGTAAATTTATTTTAAGAGTTATTAGCAATTTAAATGGAACTGGAAAAAACCAGGAAAATGAATAAGTATATACTCATATATCCTACATGTGAATACGCGTTGGTCCAATGATGTGAGTAGGAGTTATTTATTTTAAAATGTCTTGGTCTTCTTGGACAAGGAATATCTAAAAAATAATGTATTTATTTACCTCTTAAGTAATATAGTTTAATAAGTCTCCCACAATAATATAAATCTTGGTTAAAATTAAATTTAATTCTGGTCACTTTTTGGAAACATATTACATATTACACAACTTGTTAAAGTGAATTATACAAAGTTCCTTCATATATCTGGGAGCCATTATAGAACTATCTATAATTATTTTTTTGAGCGACTCATAACAATTTTTGTCGTATAACATGACAAGTTTGGATTTAAAGTACAGGATGACCTCAAGTACAGTATATAGAAAAAGTGCAAAGCAACAACCAAAGCATCCTAATTAGAACTTTCAACAATTTTAGTTTGATAATTCATAAGTCCAAGGTCAGAGTGCTGTCAGTGATGAAGTATGGTTCTGTTTGAACAGTTCTGTTCTTTTCCGTCTTGTGGTACAGACTGCCTCTACTGCTGGTAGCTTTTGGCTGATCAAAAAGCCAAGAAATATTAGAGAAGATCAAGAAGAGCAATTCTGCAATACTGATCGTGCTCAATCCGGTGAAAAGGGCCAGCAGTCCTCCGAAATGGGCTGTAAAGAACAGAAACAGTTAAAAAAATATTTAATTATTTTAAATTATTTGTAAAGTAAATTTGGTGATAGGTTACAAGTTTTGATTATACAACTATACAATCAGCGGACAAAATTTTCAGGACACTGAAAGAAGAAAATGTACTCATGATATATTTAGGATAAAGTTACAGAAATATACAACGTAATATATAATAAATAAATATATAACTATAATTGGATCCAGAGTTACTCACCGACATAATCCGAAAAATAGAAGATCTCCTTCATTTCTGTGTTTCTGATCAAGTCAGTTCCCTCTTTGTAGAAAATGCTAACCTCACTTTTGTTAGCCTTCAACCTGAAATAGTAAATTTTAATATTTCAGAAGCCCTGAAATAAAGTGTTCATAAATTTCCCAATTTACAATATTTTGCGGATTTTATAAATTTAATTCAAATTCAGTTATTTTTAAAGCTATTACACATATTAAAACGACACCCTGTTTTCAATAGACTGATTGTATTGAACCATAATAGAACCAAAACCCGATAAACTCAAGCTCCATTAGACTCAATATTAATTAAATGTACTATTTCAAAGCCATACATTATCACTCCAGTTAATACCTATTAATACTTACTCTACTCAACTATTATACTAAATATAATAGTGCCGTCTCTTTGTTGGCTGTACGTGTATTGCGTACAGTAACTTTCCACTTACTTTTAGCTCCCACTGAGGTATGTTACTAATTAAACAGTATGTTACTGCTATGTTCATCTCATAGGTGCTGGAAAATTGAAGATTTTAATTATTTTATTTTCGTAAAGGATGCGTAATCGACTGTTTAGGAGATTTCATTCGTTGAGCGTTAACGAAGCTTCACTCGAGGGGCTTGAAATTTTGAATTTGTGTCTCTTTGTCTGTCCGGAGGGTCTCTCAACCACGAACGTACTTTACTTTACTTAACATTTTACATGGGTTTTATATGTGACTGTCATGCCAACGATAAAATCATAGAATAGGTAAAAGAAATTATAAACAGACTGACTCAATCATTTGAAATTTGAACTTGTGATATTTGGTGGATTGGTTGGCAGGGCTCTCGTTACATTCTATCAGATCCTTTGATATATTTTGCGTTTTTAACAGTACATTTGTGTATGTGCAAGATAGAGTTCAATGATGACGAATGTCCGTCCCTCCATGGGATTTGGTTGAGCGTTAGAAAAGCCTATAATCCAGGGTGATTTCTCGAGAGTGAAAATTGAGCTGTAAATGTATATAATTTTACTTATTTTGCTCAGCCAGATCTTGCCTACATAAAAAACTAAATGATGACTGAAAGTGTAGTCTAGGATAAACCTTTGAGGTCTGGTTTGTGGCGTTATGTTTTACTGCCAAAGTTATTTTATTTTACATACAACTCAACCTATGCTTAAATTTAATATTTCCAGGACGTCTGAGGGATATTCTCCTGATATGGTGATAGCCTGAGAGTCACTTGAAAATTTTAATAAACTAAAATGGTATATTATTATAATCGTTCGACATATGGAAGAACAGTTACAGACTTAATCGACACCTGTATAAGTGTGTAGTACCTACGCTTTCCGATATGACTATAACAATCAAGGGGTTTTCAAATCTTCTCGAAGATTGAGTGGTGCAACAATTAAAGAGTCACATTCTTACTGCTGTTTATTACCTGTCTTCAGAGAGAGGGATCATTTGAGTATCCAAATGATAAGTGAGAGTTGTGCAAGGCGGAGGACAATCACATGAACAGTCGGGCTCTAGATTCTGCAGCACCTTAAAATTGGGAAAGATTGGTTTTGATCAGTGCATTTGAAATTTATAATTTATAATTTAATATTTAAAATTACAATTATTTTTACCAGAATTCATCCTAATTATACTAATCTGGATAAGTGAATGTTGAGTTAAGCTCCAGTTCATATTCCTCTTGGTGCATCGTCTGGGATTTGACGAGACTACTCCTGAAATATGGAGTCAGGAGAGATCCAAAAAGTCGGTGACGAAGAAGCTCAAAACGAATTCGTGACATCAGAGATCCTAAACCACAAAATACAGTGTGATCCAGGTGAAGAGATATTCTCATTGTCTCATCAGGTGCTCAGTTGCACAATAGGAATGAGAACTGGAGGTTAACTCAACATTGACATTGAATCAACCCTTTCTACCATAACTACGTTATGTGAATCTCGGATATTATTTTGGAATATTCCTTTAGGCTTCATATATGGCGAGGCTTTATCAAATGGCTTCTTCCTTTCACCTCATTTGAAAACCTATTACAATCAGTTCCATACCCACCTCTTTCATACGTGAGATGGGAAGTTAGAAGTTATTAGCTTTAAAATGGATTGATGTAAAAGGCTTTATATGAGATAAAGAGTTGGAACCTAATATGATCACTTAAGTTAACATTATATTACACTATCCCGGCAAGTTATTAGATAGTAGCGCTCCTACAAATCCTATTACTGTGAAACGGAGCGGAAGAGTATTTGTTTACTCAAGTTTAATCTGAGATATTAACATTATTTATATTAATTGTTAGTCACAACAATTCAAAACGTGTATGAATTGATGTGTATACTGAGAGCTTGTATAACTGCTCCGCAAACAGTAGTGCAAAATAATTATGTTATACATAATATACTCCAAACATTTTGTGGATACATATTATTTTATAAAATACGCATACTATCTTTTACTCTTTAGTTGTAAACATTCCTAGGCGCTTTAAACGCTTTAGCTAATCATACTTCTCAGTTGATTTAGATATCCATACGATAGTTATAACTTTAATCTAAAACAGGGTCGATCGGTAAAAGAGATCCATGGAGATGATCCTGCTTATCCTTTTGCATAATCCTATGATGAGTTCGATCCTCAATCAAGACTTCACAATAACTGGAAGTCGTCAATTAATTACCATCTGGGGTTGATAGGTAACTCCAAAAATTGCATTATTTGATAATCCTGAACGTGTGATAAAAACGTGTATAAATCAACATAATTCATAAAATTTGGATCCATATAAGTTTAAAATTATATCTTTCTAAGTAAGCATTAATAAACTAATTGTCTAAAATTTTCTATATATGCTAAGACAAGTCTACTTATCATGCGTGTCTGACAACAAAAAATGTTCCCATCTCTAAAAAGTCATCTCGATAACTATTGTGGTCTACCACAGGCTTCACCACAATTTTCTCTTCCTACCAAAATTTTGGATTATTGTTCTTGTTAGATCAGGGGGTGACTGAACATAATTTTTGTGAAAAATATAGCTTTTTTTGTTTTTTTGATTTAAATAATGTAACTCTTCAACTTTAATTACATAGTATATTAACAAATTTTGACTAACTTTTAATATTATACAGGTACATTTATAAAGGCGTGTGATATCTGTACATTAATTTAAATAATTCTAATAATGAATTCTATTAAACGCTCCACTTAAATTAATAAGAGCTTTCTTCCATAGATTTGAATTATTTTTTAACATTTAAATTGAGTAAAAAAACTCGAAAAAGTGTAGTTTAAAATAAAAAAGTTTCTAGGTATATATTTATGTCTGCTGCTTAGGTGAAACATTTTTCTGAATTTGAATCATATAAAATTTGCAAACTTTCTGACTCCCCGGATTTTAGAAAACTTAGGAACTAGAATTTTTACACGACTTCTTTACCTCGTCTGTAAGCGCTTCCTCCCCAGGAAAGGTGTAGAGATGGTCGGTAATTATGTCGTGAAGGTCATCCCTTATTTCCTTGCGGTAGTGTCTTGCTATAACCTTCCAGGTCACTTTTCCTCTCATTAGGTCTGAAATATTACATTTTGGCATTGTGCAAGATGAAGTTAAACTATACCTAACGATGCAATTTAATATATAATGAAATAAATATAATTTTTATACCGGGTGTCTTAAAAGTCCTACTCCCTCCTCCTATTAACTTTTTTATGAATAGAGATGGAGTGATTTACTTTAGGCGTTGCTTTATGACCAAATAAGGAGGTTTTTTGACGGATGAAAATTTTTAACTCCTCTCTCCCAAAGTGGGGTATTTTGGGGGTAAGTCAGAATTTTCAAATCTGAACCCATAGCAAGTGACATTTTCAGTCCAGTTACTGTCAAAGTGGACTGAATGTGTATCACATACTAACTGGTAAACAATAAGAGATGACATGGCAAAACCAGCTATTCCCAGGACTTCCTAATGGGCGTCTGTTGATTCTTATAATATCTTGTTTAATGGTTTTGTGTTCTAAGTTCTCCAGTTAATAATTAGCCAGAGAATGTTTATCTGCTTAGAATAACTTAAAATGTAATTTAAAGTGTGGGGATTTTTTTTCAAATTAAAAACTTTAATTGTCCATCAAATTTGATAAAGTAACATTAGAGACCTGTAGTTTGCGCCATTATTCTTCTTTTTTAAATATGTTTAAAATAAGGTGTCACTTGCTAGAGGTTCCTATTTTAAAATGTTGACTTACACCCAAAATTTGAGGGTCGGTCGAAAATTTCCATCTGTCAAAATACTCCTCAGTTAGTCATATAAACAACCCCTAAAGTAACTCACTCCATCTCAATACATAAAATAGTTAATAGGAGGAGGGTGGGAATTTTCAAATACCCGGTATAATTGTTACTACGTAAAAATGGACTATATTAAATGTAACCAACCATTTTTAAGAAAAATTAATAATAAATATAACATTTAAATCTTTTTATGTCTGACCACAACAGGTAAGATCAAAATAAACCGTATTCTATATTAGTCACCTTATTGTGTAGGGTCCATATTTTTATCTTAAAAAGTAAAACTTTTAATACAGTAATGAATAAATAGAATACATATTTAGGAAACAACGTAAACAAGTCCTATAGATAAGAAAAGATATTACCTGGAACAAGAGTGTCGGGACAATATCTCCGTGAAATTCCACACCACGTGGTAGAGTTGTTGATACCTAATAAACATAAAACAATAAGAGGAATAAAAATTAACATGACTACGTATACTGCTAAACGCTGAAACGCATTTCGTAATGTGCTTCGTTTCAAATAAAGTTACATACTAAATAAAAGCGTTTTTAGCTGCAGTGAATGTACCAACGTGGGAGGTAGAGAGGTACACAGCCGCACAGACTCAGGGAACATCTGACTCTGCACTCAAGCTGGCAGTTAGCCTGGGTGTAGTGCTGGAACAGCTGGAGTCTGTGAGATCCCTCGGCCTGGAGCAGACAGCTGGAACTGGAGTGCCTGGAGGTGACCCGCCTTGGTGTGACGGCAATGTGCAAGGAGTGACCTAACGGCAGACGAAGATGTGGTCTGGGCAACTCCCAGGGAAGATGGACTGCTATCTGAAGATTTTAACTTAGGTTGATTAGCACTTTTCAAAAAATGAAGTTACTCGTAAAACAACAGAGGAGCAACTACGATACATTAAAATTTGTTGGTTTCTACAAAGTAAATACAGTCTTTACCTGATACGTTTCAAAATGATCAGCGCATAGTTTCTGACTAAAGGGTTTCTTTTCGAGCTGAATGGTGAGCTTGAATTTCTCCCCTGCACTGTCTACATGAAGTGGGACAGTGTTGTCCATATCGTCTTGCGGGTACAAGAGATCTGGAGTCCAGTCGGGTCTGACTAAGAGTCCAGTATCACTGATGATTGGCCGGAATAACCTAGCAGCAGAATAGAACTCCTTGTGTTATTTATCCATTTTATATTCGAGTTGTATGACAGATTCTTGAATTAAATAGATTAACTTACGAGTTACTCTTGAACAAGTTCCTTGCTGGGAGCAGGTTGAAAGAGTAGCAGACTTTGTTGTCGATGTAGACAGTTTGAAATGCTTTGGTGCAATGGTCCACGCCTCTCTTTTGCCAGCGATATGAGGAAATGTCCTCATAGCACGAAGGCATTAACTGCAAATCAAACTCCATAACATTTCAGTTTTGTTTCAACTTGATGTTTGGTAACTTTAAAAAATTTGTTTTATATGAAATCTTGAACAGTACATATGATAAGAAAATTTCTAAGCTAAATTGGCTAGATTGATCAGTAAAACATGCTTCACAAGCTATTTGATCCAAATTTACAAATATTCGTTATTTCGAATAAAACCACATATATAGGCGTGAAATTATTTTTGATAACCGTGTAGGAAATTTCATAAATTGGTATAATGGGTCGATTCTTTAGATCAATAAGTTAAATCAATAAGACGTCAGGTGGCATTGATTGCTGCACGTATTTATGAAGCAAAACATTCAGTTTATGAAAAGTTCTATTTTTGAAAGATTTAACACATCATTATAGTTGCAAGTGATTTAAATGATTGGATCGTAAATTTTATAGATATTAAAGGCTCTTTAAAGTTTTTATTTCAATTAATTTTTATAAAATAAAGAATGAAATTAAAATAGCAACACATATAAAAAGGGGGAAAATATTTTTTTGTACGGAACATATGTATATATACACACACACACACACACACACACACATATATATATATATATATATATATATATATATATATATATGTTTATCGATTGTGCCAATTAATACACAAATGCCGCTGATCCTGTCGGTTATACGAAAGTAATAACAGCTCCCATATAAATGGACCAGACATATAACCAAGTGAATCATGGCCCTAACCAGCAGCAGGTGGTCTGTTTCTGGAGATTATCGTCTTAGAGGCTCGGACACCCCAGTATCTTGTCTGTTTTGTGTAGAAAGCTCACTCGAGTGAGTCTTCCGCTGTTCTGCTTGTCTAACATCACACCACCAGCAACGCTAGTGTAAGTTAACGTTTGAGTGATACAATAACGTGTAAGTATATATACTAATACTATACACATAGCAATACTATGATTAATAATTCCGAACGAATACTTGTTATAAAATAACTTGTAAAATACATTTTTTTGAATGCACATTTGCCTAAATTTATGAATTATTACTCATGTCATTTTACAAACGCTATTTAAACGTTTTTATTAATAAAGAAAAATAAAACTGTATAATAGCTATAATTTTTGAAGCAGATTCAACGCGTGGATAAAATAAGTAAACTAATTTATAAAATCCATTTAATTTTAAAAGAGTAGTAGAATTTCGGACATTTCCTAACGAAATCAAATTGACACGCAAAATGTCTCTGAGATCGAGAATAATAACGTTCATTCAAAGCTGTGCCCTTAACCATTTCCCTCCTAACATTGCCTTCCAGACATGCTTGTTTAGATGATGCGCCGCGATACCGCAGGAAGTGCCGATATTAATATTTTGTCCCCGGTCTCCCACCTATCTTAGTTCATGTGACATACGTTGTGTAGTATGGTCGTTTCTGTGCAGTGACTGTCGTTTCTGTGAATGTCAGTTTGGGTCCAATGTCATTAATGGAAAAGACATTTTTTCTAAAAGACCAATCTCATTAGTCTGGATTCTTGACATACAACTTGTTCTGATGTAAAGTTAGACTGTGTCGAGTTTATTGCAACATTTTTTTATGTTTTTTTTTCATGTCAAACCTTGTATCTTATGATTATTGATGCTCAAAGAAGAAAATAGATTTCAATTCTCGACATAAAGTGCTCTTTTTTGTGACACTAAAAACTCATGTTGTCATTTCAAATTCTTTATTGTTTAACAAAGGCCATTGAAATTTGATACGTACTATAAAAATACTATTCAAATGTATTATAATTATATCATCATGTAAAAATACCGATGTACTATACTTGTACAAATACATAATTAGGAAAGATTATTAATACTTTGTTCATAAAAGCTGTCAATATTCAACAATAACATTTAAGCTATTTTTGGAATAACCTTAAAACCAAATATAGTTTGGGAATTGATAAGGAAGTTATTTTACAAAATTTTGCTAGTGAAGTCATTAATAGTAAAGAACACACATTTTCTTACGGTAAAAATTAAATAATCTGAAATAACATAGTACTAATAGTATACAGAGTGTATAGATACTCAAACACTCAGTTTTATGATACTTGTCTCTCACCTCTTGAATAAGTTCTGGAGAAGAGGCGTTGAAGTAGTTACTCCAGACTTGAATGGGTAAGTTCTGTATCAACGAGGAGCACAAGTATGATGCAGCAGAGAGGATTTCCCGTCTAAATAAATAGGATATTGATTGTAAGAAACAATACAATAATGTGCTCTGTATTGAAGATACATTTTGCCTCTGTTAAATCATTTTCATCAGTTTTGGTGTAACGATCATATAGTTTTAAGGCTACATTGGGAATAATTATATATATGTAACTAATAAAGTAATACTTATTTAACTGTTTCTAGTTTAGTTGTACCGTAAATGCTTTTAAATAAAAAGAACTTAATGAAAAACAAAAGTTTTTGCAAATATAATTTTACTTATGTTTTTAAGGATGATAATTTTGGGTTGACTTCATAAAACTGAAAACGGAATTTCGCTAAGCTACGAAGATAGTACGTACCTTGGAACAAGTTCATTGGTTCATTACCCAGTCCCTACCGTGAACATAACAGTTTGTAGTTGTGAAAAGCTTCACCTCGGATATTTTAAAATAATTATTTTTTGAGATTTTAAGAGTTTTATTAATTTGGCATATTTTTTTATATATACTCCAATTTCTGATAAGATTTCATGATAAAACCCATGCAAAATATGACTCGTATGCACTAAAATGGGAAATAAAAGTGTGAATCATAATTACAAACATAATGTTTAATTGATGATAACCAAAACCATTCCCAAACCATGTATGCAAACCATGTATTTGCAAACCACTTCCATAAACACTTAAACCTTTTTTTAATGTTTAAAGTTGAAGGTTTAAGATTTATAAAAATCATTACAAATATAATAAAATGACAATCATTAAACACCTTCTGAGGTGTGCGAATGCAATATCAAAACTGATAACTTGTCCTCTGTTTGATTTTCGACATGAAGGTACACGTAAAATCTACCTTTATTCCGAAAGGGATATATCGAATCCAAGGTTTATTATTATATTGAAAAGAGTTCCCTTGAAATCAAACCTAGATCGATCGTTGCACAGCTTTATGTCCTATCCCACTTTGTTACTATTATCTTATACAGAATTTGGTGAGCAAGAATATGTTAGCAATTTTGTCTTTCATTAGTAAATACAAAATTTAATTTACACGATTGCTAAATTACTAAAACGATGTTATATGCACTAATTATTTTATGAAAGTAAGCAACATTTAATATTCTAGTTAGCCCATATTAAAATAACAATTAAACAATATTTATATTAAACAATGTATTTATTTTTTATAATTTCTTTCAAAATGAAACAATCTCCAGAATTTCATCTACCGAGCCATTAGTCGCCAGCCCTAATTACGACGTTAAGGATGATAGGGATAATACTTCAAATCTGATTGTTTGTAGAAGAAGAACGAGCTCTGATGGTTACTTCAAGCCTTTATTTTATCCTTTTGTGTCTTATAAAGGTTAATTTATGATTATAGTTATGAAGTTATTCATACTTACTTTCTATGTCTCCAAACTATGTTTCAAATTTTGATATTATATTTAGTATGTTGATAGTTTTTATATGAAATTTACCATCAAGTAATCCATGTACAAGATAAATGTTACGTAGAAACTGTATAAAATAAATAAAAATCGAAACTATTAAAGTAGGCACTAACATAGGTGTTTCTCTTTCGGTCATCTAAAGATGTTAACGTATCTGGAGATATGAGGCTAATTTCAAATTGAAATAAGAAAACTCAAGTTTTTCATACATTAGAATAAAATTTACCAACTGGGTGTTTTTTTTAAGAACAAGTCATTTCCATCGTATCAAAAAAACAAAGAGTGTGTCAAAATTATTATAAGTTTTAAGAAATTTTGTTTTAATAATCATATTATACAATACTGTATTTACCACCAAATGGGTAGTAAAAATTTAAAAATATAAATTTTATGACATTAGTAAATTGTAGTAAAGAGTTGTTCGTTAATGTAAAGGACGAGCAGAGTAATCATTATCAGTTGTTGTTAAAGTGATGTGCTATTTTTCACTACACTCAAAAAGACTTAAATGATTCAACTTCAGTGTATAATGCATTTAGGAATGAATAGTAAGATAAATTAATTGAGCCGGTTCAATACCTATATCTCCCCGGCTCATGTGTGTTTTATATAGTGTATGTGTGTGTGGTTTATTGGCTGCAGAGACAGACAACTGACCATTTGAAGGCGTTTGGCCTTTCCGGTAGAGTGGCAAAGACTCCGAGCCGTGGTGTACAAGTTAGGAGTAGCTCCAATTTAAAATTTTGTTTAACTAAGTGTTTATTTTGTTTTTGCTGAGGCTGTTCTCCTTCTGACATGTGCGGCTAAGTTTACGGCCCCTCACTGATGAGGTCCAGGAGAATTAGTTGATTTTCTGCTGCCATCTCTCCATCATGCGTGGTCGCAGAGAACCTTCGCTTTTGCGCTCTGCTGAAGGACGGCAACATGATGGACATTTCTACTAGTCAACATCTGTGATACCCTGCCCATATTCTTTATTTATTTGTTATTGTTATTGTTGCCATTTATATAGTTTTATATTTTGTTATTTAATTTTAAGTTTAGTTTTAGATATTATTTAGTTATTTCTTGGATTTCATTAGGAGCCCGCCCTTAGCCGAAGGATACCGGGTGGAATTGGCATTTCTTGTTTCAAATTATGGCGTTTTCTAATTTTTTGTATGCAGGTGCACCTGACGAGGATTGTTTTGAGGTATACTACTGCAGGCACTATTTTTTTTTTTTTTATTTATAGTATATAAATATATATATATTTATTTTTGACTGGATAGGCCTATGCGGTGTCTTAGTAAATGAACCTGAGTATACTGACCACGGTGTTCTTTTTTTACCTAGTTTGTTTTGATCCGGCATCCCGTTCGCCACCATGGGCGCGCGCTTCCCTGATGGTTTGCTGTGGGTGTGCGAGCGGCGATGTACGGTTTCAATGGTAGCAGAGAGCGTTGGTTAGCTGCTCTCTCAGCTGTCTCTCAGTTCTGGTTTTCTTTTGTTGGTGTAGGTTAGTGTTAGGTAGGGGGAGGTTTAGAGTACACAATTTTTTTTTCATTAGGAGCTCGCCCTAGCACAGGATACCGGGTGGAATTGGTTTTAGTGTCCTGTTTCCTGCAGACTTACCCTTTGCAGGGAGCAAGGGACTCTAAATTGCTTAACCGCTAAATTTATCTAACTGTACTCTACTTTCTCCCCTATCAATGTGTTTGTTTTGTTATATTTATTGCTTCTGTGTTTGTAGGTTGTGGTTAGTGTATATTTGCAGGGTATCCTTCTATTAGGTAGCGGGTATTAAGTTCTTCACTTGGACCTCGTCAGTGTAAGCCTTTTGTGAGTTGAGTCCACTTAGGTTACTAAGTAATTGTTGCGTACGCTTTGTTGTTTATTGTGGTATTTATTTTTGTCTTAATTGTTTGGTATGGGCGTTTTCTCTGGTGCCTGAAACATCTACGCAAGCCCGAGTTGGTTGTTTTTGAGGTCCTGGCGAGAGGACAGAAGCCCGAGGGAGATTTGAGGGCATTAAGAGCTCAATTACGGGCTTGTATATAGCGTTGGACCGCAGCTGGAATGCAGAGTTCCAAATTAACACAGAATTTGAGTTTTGTAAAACCCGCATGGAGGAATTAGAAGACGATATTAATTTTGAGTCACTTCCCATGTCCGGGTCAGCAAAGGCTAGATTGGCATCTCAGCTTTTACATTGGCGTGACAGAATAGTTTTTACTTATGTCAGCTCCTAGTTTAAACTCTGATATTAAAAGTTGGGCTTTTTCGGCCAGTAACAAATTAAAACAAGCCTTAGATGGTTTGAGTGAGGTGCGCTCGGTGAAAGAGAAGGGGGTACTATTTACCGCTGTCACTCCAACGGAGGTTCCCACTACCATTACTTTTGCTAACCATCCACCGGCTCTTTCTTTCGAGCCTCCCAGAGTTACTATGTCTCCGATGGGTAGTGGTGAGGCATCATCTATAGTTGTGCCTTCCTTTTCTAGCTTTGGCAAACTGCCCCATCCTTTGGGGAGTGTTTTTACAACACTTCCCCAGAGTTGATGGGCTTGACACTAATTTACTTATCCATTTCCTTCTGGAAGTTTTTAAGCTAAGAGAATTTCCTGTATGACAGATGCCATGCTTATGCAGATTTTAGCGCAGTTTTTCGTTAAGGGCCGCTTTTTGATCGCCTTCTAGACTGCCTTAAGAGAGGTGCCACCTTTGACCAGTTCCACGCCGAGATCTTGGAGTTCTTTGTACCTGCTCGGGTTAGGGAGCGCTTGCGGGTGGAACGCGTTTACCGTCCTCAGCACCAGACGAGACGTTGAGCCATTTTGTCGGGGAGATAACGGGATGTAGCCCGGGTGTTGCGCTTGAGCTTGAGCGAAACGGAGTTGGTGAGCCTTATTTTGGAGGGCATTAAACCTGAAGAACGCTCCCGTTTGATTTTTTGTAGCCGTCCCCGCATCTTTTTGCGGATTTGGACCGCCTCTCCATCATCTCTAGAGGGGTTCAGGATGCGGATGATCAAAGGGAGGCCATGTCGAGGGCATCTTCCTCACTTGCCTCCGGGGCCGGTCCCATGCTCCGGTGCAGTCTGAGCCAGCAGCTGCTCCTTCCCCGTAGGCAGCCTCCTACCTGTTATGGCTGCAAGCAAGTGGGACATATTAGACCGTTTTGTCCACTTAATTAAAAAAACTAGTAAGCTTGCGGACGAGTAAGCCTGACTCGTGCCGTAAAGGTAATTTTGAGGGCAAATATGTACCTGA